>NC_064631.1:287444438-287747641 GCF_023864275.1 Schistocerca cancellata | reverse complement strand
TGCTGCTCGCGTTGGTCGAGATCCAATGACTGTTAGCAGAATATGGAATCGGTGCGTTCAGGAGGGTAATACGAATCGCCGTGCTGGATCCCAACGGCCTCGTATCACTAGCAGTCGAGATGACAGGCATCTTATCCGCATCGCTGTAACGGATCGTGCAGCCACGTCTCGATCCTTGAGTCAACAGATGGGGACGTTTGCAAGACAACAACCATCTGCACGAACAGTTCGACGACGTTTGCAGCAGCATGGAGTATCAGCTCGGAGACAATGGCTGCGTTTACCCTTGACGCTGCATCACAGACACGAGCGCCTGCGATGGTGTACTCAACTACGAACCTGGGTGCACGAATGGCAAAACGTCATTTTTTCGGATGAATTCAGGTTCTGTTTACAGCATCATGATGGCTGCACAGTGTTTGGCGGCATCGCGGTGAACGTACATTGGAAGCGTGTATTCGTCATCGCCATACTGACGTATCACCCGGCGTGATGGTATGGTGTGCCATTGGTTACACGTCTCGGTCACCTCTTGTTCGCATTTACGGCACTTTGAATATTGGACGTTACATTTCAGATGTGTTACGAACCGTGGCTCTTCCCTTCATTCGATCCCTGAGAAACCCTACATTTCAGCAGGATAATGCACGACCGCATGTTGCAGGTCCTGTACGGGCCTTTCCGGATACAGAAAATGTTCGACTGCTGCTCTGGCCAGCACATTCCTCCAGATCTCTCAGCAATTGAAAACGTCTGGTCAATGGTGACCGAGCAACTGGCTCGTCACAATACGCCAGTCACTATTCTTGATGAACTGTGGTATCGTGTTGAAGCTGCATGGGCAGCTGTACATGTACACGCCATCCAAGCTCTGTTTGACTCAATGCCCAGGCGTATCAAGTCCGTTATTACGGCCAGAGGTGGTTGTTCTGGGTACTGATTTCTCAGGATCTATGCACCCAAATTGCGTGAAAATGTAATCACATGTCAGTACTAGTATAATATATTTGTCCAATGCCCCCCCCCCCCCCCCTCCGTGAACCAAGGACCTAGCCGTTGATGGGGAGGCTTGCGTGCCTCAGCGATACAGATTGCCGTACCGTAGGTGTAACCACAACCGAGGTGTATCTGTTGAGGGGCCGAACAAACGCATGGTTCCTGAAGAGGGGCAGCAGCCTTTTCAGTAGTTGCAGGGGCAACAGTCTGGATGATTAACTGATCTGACCTTGTAACACTAACCAAAACGGCCTTGCTGTGCTGGTACGTCGAACGGCTGAAAGCAAGGGGAAACTATGGCCGTAATTTTTCCCGAGGGCATGCAGCTTTACTGTATGGTTAAAAGATGATTGAGTCCTCTTGGGTAAAATATTCCGGAGGTAAAATAGTCCCCCCTTCGGATCTCCGGGCGGGGACTATTCAAGAGGACGTCGTTATCAGGAGAAAGAAAACTGGCGTTCTACGGATCGGAGCGTGGAATGTCAGATCCCTTAATCGGGCAGGTACATTAGAAAATTTAAAAAGGGAAACTGATAGGTTGAAGTTAGATATAGTGGGAATTAGTGAAGTTCGGTGGCAGGAGGAACAAGATTTTTGGTCAGGTGAATACAGGTTTATCAATACAAAATCAAATAGGGGTAATGCAGGACTAGGTTTAATAATAAAAAAATAGGAGTGCGGGAAGCTACTACAAACAGCATAGTGAACGCATTATTGTGGCCAAGATAGACACGAAGCCCACGCCTACTACAGTAGTACAAGTTTATATGCCAACTAGCTCTGCAGATGACGAAGAAATTGAAGAAATGTATGATGAAATCGAAGAAATTATTCAGATAGTGAAGGGAGACGAAAATTTAATAGTCGTGGGTGACTGGAATTCGGTAGTAGGAAAGGGGAGAGAAGGAAACGTAGTAGGTGAATATAGATTGGGGCTAAGAAATGAAAGAGGAAGCCGCCTGGTAGAATTTTGCACAGAGCATAACTTAATCATAGCTAACACTTGGTTTAAGAATCATGAAAGAAGGCTGTGTACATGGAAGAAGCCTGGAGATACTGACAGGTTTCAGATAGATTATATAATGGTAAGACGGAGATTTAGGAACCAGGTTTTAAATTGCAAGGCATTTCCAGGGGCAGATGTGGACTCTGACCACAATCTATTGGTTATGAATTGTCGATTAAAACTGAAGAAACTGCAAGAAGGTGGCAATGAAAGGAGTTGGGACCTGGATAAACTGACTAAACCAGAGGTTATACAGAATTTCAGAGAGAGCATAAGGGAACAATTGACAGGAATGGGGGAAAGAAATACAGTAGAAGAAGAATGGGTAGCTTTGAGGGATGAAGTAGTGAAGGCAGCAGAGGATCAAGTAGGTAAAAAGATGAGGGCTAGTAGAACTCCATGGGTAACGGAAGAAATATTGAATTTAATTGATGAAAGGAGAAAATATAAAATTGCAGTAAATGAAGCAGGCAAAAAGGAATACAAAGTCTCAAAAATGAGATCGACGGGAAATGCAAAATGGCTAAGCAGGGATGGCTAGAGGACAAATGTAAGGATGCAGAGGCTTATCTCACTAGGGGTAAGACAGATACAGCCTACAGGAAAATTAAAGAGACCTTTGGAGAAAAGAGAACCACTTGTATGAATATCAAGAGCTCAGATGGGAACCCAGTTCTAAGCAAAGAAGGGAAAGTAGAAAGGTGGAAGGAGTATATAGAGGGCCTATACAAGGGCGATGTACTTGAGGACAATATTCTGGAAATGGAAGAGAATGTAGATGAACATGAAATGGGAGATACGATACTGCGTGAAGAGTTTGATAGAGCACTCAAAGACCTAAGTGGAAACAAGGCCCAGGGAGTAGACAACATTCCATTAGAACTACTGACAGCCTTGGGAGAACCAGTCCTGACAAAACTCTACCATCTGGTGAGCAAGATGTATGAGACACGCGAAATACCCTCAGACTTCAAGAAGAATATAATAATTCCAATCCCAAAGAAAGCAGGTGTTGACAGATGTGAAAATTACCGAACAATCAGTTTAATAAGCCACAGATGCAAAATACTAACGCGAATTCTTTACAGACGAATGGAAAAACTAGTAGAAGCCGACCTCGGTGAAGATCAGTTTGGATTCCGTAGAAATATTGGAACACGTGAGGTAATACTGACCCTACGACTTATCTTAGAAGCTAGATTAAGGAAAGGTAAGCCTACGTTTCTAGTATTTGTAGACTTAGAGAAAGCTTTTAACAATGTGGAGTGGAATACTCTCTTTCAAATTCTGAAGGTGGCACGGGTAAAATACAGGGAGCGAAAGGCTATTTACAATTTGTACAGAAACCAGATGGCAGTTATAAGAGTCGAGGGGCATGAAAGGGAAGCAGTGGTTGGGAAGGGAGTGAGACAGGGTTGTAGCCTCTCCCCGACGTTATTCAATCTGTATATTGAGCAAGCAGTGAAGGAAACAAAAGAAAAATTCGGAGTAGGTATTAAAATCCATGGAGAAGAAATAAAAACTTTGAGGTTTGCCGATGACATTGTAATTCTGTCAGAGACAGCAAAGGACCTGGAAGAGCAGTTGAACGGAATGGATAGTGTCTTGAAAGGAGGATATAAGATGAACATCAACAAAAGCAAAACGAGGATAATGGAATGTAGTCGAATTAAGTCGGGTGATGCTGAGGGAATTAGATTAGGAAATGAGACACTTAAAGTATGTGTTTTGGTATTTGGAGAGCAAAATAACTGATGATAGTCGAAGTAGAGAGGATATAAAATGTAGACTAGCAATGGCAAGGAAAGCGTTTCTGAAGAAGAGAAATTTGTTAACATAGAGTATAGATTTAAGTGTCAGGAAGTCGTTTCTGAAAGTATTTGTATGGAGTGCAGCCATGTATGGAAGTGAAACATGGACGGTAAATAGTTTGGACTAGAAGAGAATAGAAGCTTTCGAAATGTGGTGCTACAGAAGAATGCTGAAGATTAGATAGGTAGACCACATAACTAATGAGGAGGTATTGAATAGGACTGGGGAGAAGAGAAGTTTGTGGCACAACTTGACTAGAAGAAGGGATCGGTTGGTAGGACATATTCTGAGGCATCAAGAGATTGCCAATTTTGTATATGAGGGCAGCGTGGAGGGTAAAAATCGTAGAGGGAGACCAAGGGATGAATACACTAAGCAGATTCAAAAGGATGTAGGTTGCAGTAGGTACTGGGAGATGAAGAAGCTTGCACAGGATAGAGTAGCATGGAGAGCTGCTTCAAACCAGTCTCAGTACTGAAGACCACAACAACAACGACATTTGTCCGATGAATACCCGTTTATCATCTGCATTTCTTCTTGGTGTAGCAAATTTAATGGCAGTAGTGTATTTGTATCACTTTTCTGCATATCAGACAGGAACTCTGCAACAAACAGAATCCGATTTTTCCACTGCAACCTCGGGAGACTGAAAGCACATTAAAAGAATGCGTTTCGTGTACACGTCTGTTCACACGTCAGTTTTACATGACCATGCACCATCCTCCACATCCTGCAACACTTGGACGACTACAGTAACATGGCATTCGTCTGTAATTTTCTTTACATTTCGAGAAATTATCAATGAGTGAGAAAGCGCGCCTCTCGCACTTGCATTGGGGTACTGTGCTCCCAATCCTAGCACTGTTGAAGACACGCTGCTCGCCTCACTACAGAAGGCGAAAACGCCAGGCACCCTCTGCGGCGTGACGAGCGGCCGTACTCTGCTCGTATCGTTCAGCTACCCGTGCCGCCAGACTTCATCCCACGCCGAATCATCCAGTTTCTATGAAAATTAAATCGAAGATCACATTGCAGATTTCATTACTCTGATGACCTTCATTGACCGTCACCCCTCGGGAACTTAACGAGAAAAAGTTAAATCAATTAAAAAAAAACGGATTTGGACAAGCCATGGGAGCTTGGCATCTTTCACAACCCCACACTCACTAAAGATTTTGTTTTATAGTGACTGGCTCACTTAGCGTTAGCGTAGTGGGACAGTCACATAAAAGAATCTGAGAAGTTTCCTAATCAAACCAAAGAAAGGCAGCAGGGATATGAAGGTGCGTGGAAGAGTTATCGATGCAGCCAACTTCTCTTTCCCACTAACTATAACACTTTCCCCAACACTGACTTATGCTCGCGGTTACCACACACACTCAATGAGCAAGTCATCCACACAAAAGACAGTTGGACAGTTGGCAGAAGGCCATGGTGGACGGTGCTGTTAATTATGTCATCGCCTCGTCTCTGCAGCTTCACCGGCACGCCATGAATTTCTCTCTTAAACACGAATTCCTCTCTTAAGCAATTTAAAATTCGTTTTTTGTGTACCCGACACAAACACATTTGTCAGCCTCCAAGGAGGCAAATGTCATTATTACAATAGTTTAACCTTCAGAGTTGTTGTACTGACTCACACACGTACAATATCCCTTACCAGATGAGAATTGTACATTGAATGCAGGTGACTGATTGTCCTTTCAGCTGACATTCAACACCTGATACAGAAAACCTGAAACAAATATATCAGCACAATGAAACATTATCAGTTTTTGTGTAGCTTCTATATACTGTGATAGCCGGCCGAAGTGGCCGAGCGGTTCTAGGCGCTACAGTCTGGAACCGCGCGACCGCTACGGTCGCAGGTTCGAATCCTGCCTCTGGCATGGATGTGTGTGATGTCCTTAGGTTAGTTAGATTTAAGTAGTTCTAAATTCTAGGGGACTGGTGACCTCAGCAGTTAAGTCCCATAGTGCTCAGAGCCATTCATTCATTCTATATACTGTGATATTTTGTAGGTGGTGATAAGCAATCGTAATTCAGATTGTTCCCAGTGTGCAATACTGTTTTGTGAAGAAGTTATTTAATAACGTAAAAGGCGAGCGTTTTATTGTTCTTTCATTTGTCAGTCCCAGTCATCGCACTCAAAATACACACATTATTTCATAAGGTAATACAACATTTACTATTAACTGACATCGTATGACATAATTCTAAAGATCAAAACAACATTACCCAACAGATTTAAGTGTGTTCCACAGTGGCATCAAATATACGTTGTTATTGTGGACTTCAGTCCTGAGACTGGTTTGATGCAGCTCTCCATGCTACTCTATCTTGTGCAAGCTTCTTCATCTTCCAATACCTACTGCGACTTACATCCTTCTGGATCTGTTTAGTGTATTCATCTCTTGGTCTCCCTCTACGATTTTTACCCTCCTCGCTGCCCTCCAGTAATAAAGTGCCCCTTGATGCCTGAGAATATGTCCTACCAACCGATCTCTTCTTCTAGTCAAGTTGTGCCACAAATTTCTCTTCTCTGCAATTCTGTTCAATACCTCCTCATTAGTTACGTGATCTACCCATCTAATCTTCAGCATTCTTCTGTAGCACCACATTTCGAAAGCTTCTATTCTCTTCTTGTCCAAACTATTTATCGTCCATGTTTCACTTCCATACACGGCTACACTCCATACAAATACTTTCAGAAACGGCTTCCTGATACTTTAATCTATACTCGATGTTAAAAAATTCCTCTTCTTCAGAAACGCTTTCCTTGCCATTGCAGTCTACATTTTATATCCTCTCTACTTCGACCATCATCAGTTATTTTGCTCCCCAAATAGCAAAACTCCTTTACTACTTTAAGTGTCTCGTTTCCTAATCTAATTCCCTCAGCATCACCAGACCTAATTCGACTACATTCTATTATCCTCGTTTTCATCTTGTTGATGTTCATCTTATATCCTCCTTTCAAGACACTGTCCATTCCGTTCAACTGCTCTTCCAGGTCCTTTGCTGTCTCTGACAGAATTACAATGTCATCGGCGAACCTCAAAGTTTTTATTTCTTCTCCATGGATTTTAATACCTATTCCGAATTTTTCTTTTGTTTCCTTTACTGCTTGCTCAATATACAGATTGAATAACATCGGGGAGAGGCCGTCTCACTCCCTTCCCAACCACTGCATCCCTTTCATGCCCCTCGACTCTTATAACTGCCATCTGGTTTCTGTACAAATTGTAAATCGCCTTTCGCTCCCTGTATTTTACCCCTGCCACCTTTAGAATTTGAAAGATAGTATTCCAGTCAAACTTTCATAATACAATTTTACAAATACGTTACATAGAAAGAAAAGAAAGACTGTCTTTACCCCTGACAATATTAATCACTAGTGTTCAGCTGAATGTGTAGTGTTGCCATTATCATGTCCGAAACTAGCCTAACACGATTATTTGCGGTTACGGGGGTTCTTTTAGAGACTGCCGCTTCTATCCTAGCTAAGCCAGCCTCCCTCTATGCTGTTAACGAAGTCTGCTTAGCCTCACTACTAATCCTCGTCACTACTGTTAGGTGGTCATCGATTTTCTCAAGTTGATTCCCAATCTTTCTTTTCTGCCTCCTGACACCTATTTTCCGTCTCCTCGTGTTTCCTCTCTAATTCTCCTATTTTCTGATTCTTTCTGCTTGTTTTAGTTTTTCAAAATCCGGAATAGTAAATACGACTCCTGCTAGCGCTCAGAACCACCGATTGGTGAAATGACACGCGAGTCTTGTGCGCTGCTACATCGTATTGGCAAGATTGGCCTTTTGATGCTTCCGTCTTCTTCTTCTCCAATATTATCACATTCACTGTTATGCTCGTGACCAGTTACTGAATCGTACCTCACATCAGTATGTCTATCACCCCGTTACTTGGGAACGTGAACCACTCATCCGCTGACCTGCTTTTGTTTATAACTTCTGCTCTGTCCATCACGATACACCTTCCAGACTAAGTGCCGTTACGTCTCAACCTAGTTTTACTTCACGTTAACATTCACGCAAAGACAACAAACCAAAATACGCAGTTCACGACATTTGGTAAAAATTTTAAAATTTATACTACGCTTCCTAGTTTCCTGATACAACTTCTCACATCAGTTTGCATTATCAGTTATCATCCCTCTCCAAAACTGCTCCACAACTCTGTTAGCAACGCCAGACATCAACGCACAGAAAATACGGAAAGTGGTGCAGACAGCCATAAGAACAACAATAAAAAAAATCACAGGTAGTTAAAAAGAACAACACAATGATTAGTATATCCGCGGCAGCGTGTTATACTCCGGCGGAGCTAAAACGAGTAAAGGGAGAGAAAAAAACTGAACTTTATTAAACGCTTACTGCCTCTCAGAGCCAACGTGGAAAGATCCTAGGCATGTGTCGCCATATTACACGACGTGCCGGGGTTTAGAGGTGGACATATCACCCAAATTCAATAAAGAAATCCCTGTTACTTAGGCTAATAAACTCAACCTCCACTCCTCCATTAACTACCACAGTTGGTATCACACAACAGCTACTTTATGGAGGAACTTATTAAATGGCCCTGAGTATGATCAATTTAAGAGTTGTTCCTTCGACATAATTCTATTTACGATAATTTAGTAGAGGAACAATCGTATCTGGTACAGGTCGTTGAAAATTAAGTAATACAAGGATTTTGGTATCACAAAATGATTTATTGCAAGGAATTCCTGAAGTATTACAAGACGCAAATACTGAATGGAATATAAATAAGAACAATGCAGTAATGAGATGTTGTCTGAATTCACGTACAGGAGTGGGATCAACTATCATGTTATGGAGCCCTACAAACATTGTGAGTGAGAGTGTGCTTGGACACATTGCCCCTGGCTATCACGAACAATACTGATCGGGAATGAGAGTCCTTGGTACAGCCACACATGCAAGCGGTGCCTGTGTCTGGCGACAAGGCGACACCATAAGCTGGCAGGAGTCAAATTAATTAGACAAGTCCCTATTGCGCTGGCGCTGCAAATACATTACCACCCGCAAGATGGGCTGCGCGACCACAAGTCCTAGCACAGGGGTTATGTTGCAGCTGCTCTCAGTGGCGTTCCGCGCCCATGGCTGAAATAGCACAAGCATAAAACAACGAACAATGAAATGAAATGATCGTACGGCATTGTTGGCCGGGAGACCCCATGCGAGGTGTTCGGCCGCCAAAATTGCAAATCATTTTTAGCTGACGCCACTTCGGCGACCTGCGAGTCAATGATGATGATGAAAGACACACACCACCCAGTCATCTCGAGGCAGAGAAAATCCCTTACCCCGCCAGGAATCGAACCCGGGACGCCGTGCATGGTAAGCGAGAACGCTACCGCAAGACCACGAGCTGCGGACACAACAAACGCTACCGACTGTTGTCACAAGTAGTCAGGGCACAAGTGCTAACAGACAGGCTCTGTACGATTACTGTGACAGTAATACTTCTGGCCCTGGTGATCATTTTCACTCAGGCTGACCAGAAGTGAAGAACTCTAACCTTCTCTCTGGCCGTCCAGAAAAATCTCCAATCCCAGGAGGACACACAAACAGCTGCCAATCATACTCCTATCCCCTCCAAACTTTCCTCCTAAGGCGGGTCGTCCCGCCAAATTCGGAGTGCGTTCTTTTCCGTCAGAACACGTCATATCAGTCCACCAACCACATGGCGTTTTTCGGTGTATGCGCGGGACATTGGACGGCAGTGCTCTACGTGGGAGCCGTACTGTCAACCATCTGTGGACACAGATATTAAAATTCTCCGAATCGATGCAGACAATGCAGCCATCCTGCGGCATCTGGTAGGCGAGTGGTGGGCCCCACAGCACTAAAACGATTTGTGAGGCGCTGGCCCCGACATGTTACGTCTCGGACACCCTGCTCGCCTTGCTACAAAAGGTGAAAACGTCCCCTGTGGTGTGATCAGCAGGCCGTCCTCTACACAAACAGCTGCCAATCATACTCGCCCAGTTTCTATCTTAAGATAATTTAAGCTCACATTCCAGATTTCACTACTCCAATGACTATCATTGGCTGTCAACACTAGGAAACTGAACGAGAAAAAGTTGAATCAATAGAAGCCGTATATGGAGTAAATTTTACGATGAAGATTTTTCATAGATACTACACCGCTCAACAGAAGTTTGGAACACTATAGTAAAATGTAGTCTGTGGTACTAAAGGTATTATTAATCTGGGTACTTCGTGCATTATCCAGACAGAACCCATGTACTGGATGGTGTTTACTACTGGCATGCTTTGTGACCATTTGCCAGTCATGTAAACATATCGCTGCCACAGCAGCACACCGTGAGCAGTCCAGTATCAACAACAGCTTTATTCAGTTTTTGTTCAGCTCTGGAGTAAATGCCACTAGACGCATACAACACGTTGACAGAGCCAGTATAATGACTTTACTTTCAGCATGTCATGCTCAACGATATGTTGCCGATCGGTTACATGTTATTGAAAGTATTGTGTCTAAGGTGCAGAGAAAGTACAGAGAGACGACAAATGTGAATGATAGACCTCGCAGTGGTTGTCCTCGATGACAACACCAATGCAGGGCCGTTTCCTCCAACTGGCGGCGACAGGAGCCCAACATCAACTGCCAGAAGTATTGGACATGACTTCTCCCAAGCAATGGAGATTCGCATCTCAGACCAAACAGTGAGTAGAAGATTGCATCAGGGTGATCTCCATTCCAGAAAACCAACGAGAAGTTTTGCACTGAACCAACGAAACCAACGCAATCAAAGGACCTGGCTCCTTGCACATCGACATTGGACCATTGCAGAATGGAGTGATGTCATACTTGCTGACGAGACCAGGATTGGTTTGTGGATGGACTCTAGATATGTTAGGGTTGGAGAAGTGCTAGATGACACCAGGAACGCCAATACGCTCAGGAAGACCATCCGTTTGCAGGTGGAAGTGTAACGCTCTAGACAGCAACAATGATGGGAGGGTAGACCCCTCTAATTCCCACTACAGCAAATTTGACTGGTTCCTGACACCTCCAAGAGGTCCTGTGACCGATTGTAAGGCCCTACAGACGGGAAGTCGGTGAGAACTTCATTCTGCTCGATGACATTGGAAGGTCTCAGTATCTTCATAGATGCAACATCAACCAGCACAGCCACAGACATGAATGCAACTGAGCATGCATGGGACCTGTTGAAGGTGGCCATTGCACAGCGACGTAATGGACCTGACAATTTTCAGGACCTCATTGAAGGTACCACTGAGGAGTGGCACTTCATACCCCAAGATAAACTTGTTGGTCTCATCCAGAGCATGCCTCGCAGATAGAAAGAACGCTTTCGTGTGTGGAGAGGACATGCTCACTACTTAAGACTGATAATCATCATCATTAGACAAAGATGTTTCATAGTTTATGTTTTCAAGATGTTCACTTAGGAGAGAGCCTGCTATGTTTTGAATAATTTTTTTTAACTGACCAAACTCGTTCTTGTTTTCAGAAGGAATTACATTTCTTTTGTTAACAAGGTATTGTACAAAGCTCAGTGGATGTAACTTAAGAAGTTATTGTAGTAGACTCTGTGGTATTCCAAACTTTTGTTGAGGTGTGTATATGTCAGAACAAAGGTGTATTAATTACTGCAACAGGTGGAACTAATCTTGAACTTCAGGATCTGTAATCTTTGCTATCCTGAAAGCATCATGTGTATTGTCATCTGGACATTGTATGACTGTGAAGGCTATAAATGTGTTAAATATCTTTTATATAGCAACAAATGAACTGTAAAGTCTCTCTGACATTGCAAATGTATGAACTACTAAAGCTTTCTCTCCAACACCTGAGCTGTTAAGTCTCATGATATATGTGTATGAGGGAAAAAATATATTATAACTTGTAAAAGAAACTATTATTCATTATTATATATGTTTTTATACAACTTAGACACACTGATAACATACATTTGGTACTTTGTGAAATCTGGGGGGTAAATCACTATCATTAAAAAAAACGTTATCATTCTCTTTTTTCTGCATCAACACTATTCATGACTCTGCAGTACTTTCCAAATAATTGTTCTTATATTATTTAAATTCAGCATGTACTTCTTGTAATGCTATTGGAGCAATAACAGTCTTAGGAACACCTTCTGTAAACTCTACTTGTACGGAATTTCTGTTTGTAAGAGTAATACCAGCAGATTCAGGTGTACCACACATATATTCACCTATACACACATTTAACTCCTCATCCTAGTCAAGTCACGAACTTCGTACTCCAATGGATACTTCAGAATATCATCGAAGAGTAATTGAACATTCCTTCGCTATAAACTGAGTCTCCCCACGGCAATCCATACTACATTGCACAGAGATGTTAACTTCGTCATATCACCTCCAAACATGTCCATGATTGGTACACTGTTGCTGCCAATGATATTGATGTCTTGAGGGAATGGATTGTTCACAGTTGTCATGCAACCCTCAATGTATTTCAAATCGCTGCACAGTTGATCCCATTCCACATCACTGAACTGCAGCTTTGTGCCTCGAATTCTCTGTTTCCACTATAACTTTTAAGTAGTTCTCAGGTGCTAAACCAACATTAACACACTGCAATCCATTGGCAGTCAGTCGGTAAGTAGTGTTTCACAACAGCACTCTGTAATGACTACCTGATGTTCAACGAGTGGTATGGAAATGGGATCTAATGGAAAGTCAAAGACTGGAAACAATTCTGTGTCCTACTCTCATACATAAGACGCTGCATCAGGGAGTTTGTCTGCATGCTAACTTAGTGGTGCCAGTGATGGATATAGTGGAAACTCTAAATCTGAGAACAGTTCTCCACATTGACTTGATCTTCTCCACTCCAGCATGTTGGGAGGTGCATCAGAGAACTTGTCTGCTTGCTGACTTCATTTCTGCTGCTCGAATATAATTAATTTCCACTCTGGCATAGTGATAGCTGCATCAGGGAGCGTGTCTGCATGCTGGCTTCGTATCTGCCACTGCTCAAATGTATCAGGCATTGCATCATCAACATCGTGGAGCTGTTGAGCTGAGGGAGAAATAAAAGAAAACGAAAAAACGCACATGCAGACGCACACACACACACGCACACACACATACACACACACACACACACACACATGCACACACACACACACACACACACACACACACACACACACACACACACACATAATGAGTAATAAACATTGAGAGAGATGAATGGTTTAATGCATGCAATAGAGTTCAAAATGGTTCAAATGGCTCTGAGCACTATGGGACTTAACAGCTATGGTCATCAGTCCCCTAGAACTTAGAACTACTTAAGCCTAACTAACCTAAGGACATCACACAACACCCAGTCATCACGAGGCAGAGAAAATCCCTGACCCCGCCGTGAATCAAACCCGGAAACCCGGGCACGGGAAGCGAGAACGCTACCGCACGACCACGAGCTGCGGACATGCAATAGAGTGTGCAGGTCAGTTTCCTCTGCCTGAAGATGGTAGATCTCTGATGACGGTTCATGATAATGATGATCAGCCTTTCACTATGGAGTTTAAAACACAAGTGGTGGGTTTACTTGATGGTTAGTAAGTCCACACTGAGTGTGAGAGGTGGGATGGCAATTAGATGATCGCAGCGCCACAGAAATTGGAAGAACTATTTTTGATTTTGTTCATATCCCCATATCAGCCATCTTAGACTCTCACATGATCGAAGATCTCATGGAGTCTGAACTTCAAACGATGCAGGTTAGTAGCTGCAAGGTGCCATCATGGAAAATTCTGGTTCAAATGGTTCAAATGGCTCTGAGCACTTTGCGACTTAACTTCTGAGGTCATCAGTCGCCTATAACTTAGAACTAATTAAACCTAAATAACATAAGGACATCACACACATCCATGCCCGAGGCAGGATTCGAACCTGCGACCGTAGTGGTCACGCGGTTCCAGACTGCAGCGCCTAGAACCACACGGCCACACCGGCTGGCTGGAAAATTCTGGCTCCCCTGCTCCATGGTTAACTGTGTTGGAAGTCAGACGAGAATAACACAATAGAAATTCATAGCAGAGACTTTGTACTTGACAGGCCGTAAGTCTGGACGCTACAGGTGAGTAGTAGATGGACATCTGCTGTAGATCTTAGATGTCCTATGTACAAAGTAAAACACTTATAATTTATGTGAGAAATCACTTAAAAATGCAGTGCTAGTCCAGATATTAGATGATATTCTGTTTGAAAAGATGGATAGAGTTTAACATTCTGTCAGCATCAATATCACATTACGAAATTCTCATTACACCTGGGCATCTATTTCAGTGTGAATTAATCATGGGAACTACTGTTTGAATCTATCGAATCTAACACCAGAAATTCTAGTGTAGTACTATACCGACTGAGCTGAAGTGACCCACATGGCTGTATGAATTTTTCGTATAAACACCCTTCAATTCATCAGAAATGAGAGGTGTGAAATGCAGTATCTGCTGCTGTTGTTTATCGTGTGTGGTGGTAAGGTCTTTGATGCTGTCTAGCTCCAGAACATTCTTGGTGTGTAGTAAGCCTTCACACAAAACAGTGTGGAGAATATCTTATATCACTGCTAGTCAGTACCTTCTTCTATTCAACTTGCATACGGGGCAACGGAAGAAGAAATATGTGCCTCTGACGGGAAATTTTAAGCATGTGGTGAACTTGAGGTACTTGTACTCTGCAGGATTGATCGCTAGGGGGAGACTCTCTGTGGTGGGCATATCTTAAATATTCTTCGATGTGTAGTCAAGTATTTGTTAGATACAAAGTTTGCGTTCTTGACTTCTGCTTGGTATTAAATATATGGTGTACTTCATTCTAGTGATTGTTTTTTGTGTTGAAATGTCATAAACAAGAAGGAAACAAACCACCATTGGGAGGATGAATGTGCATCTCTTGATTTCCTCGACATGCATGTTGAGAGAGAGAGAAAGAGAGAGAGAGAGAGAGAGAGAGAGAGAGAGAGATAATTGGTTTGTCACTTTCTGCACATGTACATGGGGCAATGGGAGAATGATAATGTACCTCTCTCAAGTAAATTTAAGTATTCAGTTGCGGTGAACCTGTACGACTTGTACTCTTCGATCTGGATCTCTATGGAGAGACTCAAAACTACTCTTTGATTATGTTGTCAAGTGTTTGTTGGAACCCGAAGTCAGCGTTCTTGACTTCTGGACAGTATTAAATACATGGTGTGCTGTGGTCTGGTGACTGTTTTTCTTGTTAAAAGGTGGTCTGGTCTAACACTAGTGACTGTTTTTCGTAATGAAATGTTGCGAATAACAAGGGGACAGACTATTACTCTCATAAGACGTCGCTGTTTCATCACATATGTTTACTATCGCTGATGATCGTTTTATAGGGGATTATGTGAGCATACCGTAGTTTACGAACTGTAATCGGATATGAATTTAGTAAACAGTTGCTTTTAGACGTGTTCTGGAACCTTTAAATGGGTTGTGTCAGATAGAATTAGTGTTGCATTGGGAGCTCAGGCTAGTAATTTCACTGTCTTTAAGTTTGCGACTGTAGTATGTGGAACTTGCTGGCTGGATGTTGGATGGCGTTAAATCACCATCAGCGTTTTCTCAATGTGCGTGTTCTGCAGCCATGCCTTTTATGGATATATTCCGTTATCAAGAAAGACGAAAAAATGATCTATCAGTTCAAAAATTGCACTGTTAGTCAGAAATGTGTATCAAACTTTCAGCTTCTAAGTTGTGTTGGTTTCAGGTCTACAGTAGAAGTGAGAATACCTTAACGTGATTCAATGGACAGTATTGCTATATTTCAAAACTAAAATCCCACGACTCCTCAGTAACACTCACCAACCGAATCCAGGTGGTTATTGAATGATGCTTGTACTGGTTTCTCTGGGTGTGACTATGTTTTTTGTCCTGTGAGCATATTTCCTTCTTTTTATGATAATATTATCTTTGCTTTTAAACTGATCAAAACCAAGGATCAGGTCACAATAGAAAAAGGGATTTAAAAGTCGAGAATGTAGTTCTGTATTGACAAAGCGAAGCTTTGTTCAGCATAGCCATAAAACTGTAGATGAGTGGCCGTATACACCAAACACATATATGCAAGTTCCGCCACTGCTTGAATCCTTGCGTTACCATATGAAAACAAAGCTCAACCTCTTCAGGCGTTGGTGTCTGGCTACAACTTCATCCCAATAGTATTACAGAACACTCTGATACTCGCCACAGGTTTCTCTAAGTGAATACTAGCGCTGAATGTGATTCAGTTTAATGGCTGCTTTAATGAAATCCTCAACAGTATGATCTGGAAAAGATCGAATCCAAATTAGGGCAATATATACTGTACTACTAATTTTAAGATCTGTAACCAACAGAATGGTGCCTACTCGAAAAAATATAAAGCACTTGAGTCATTCCTACATTCTCAGCGACATCTCCACAACGAAACACTGTCAATTGCAACCAGAAACCACTCTATATCTTGAGAGGGATCTGTGAATACCTACCATTTCAATAACACATCCAGTCCTGATTACGAACAATCCTACAATCAAACACTTTCCACCAACAAGCTGAATAACCAGAGTACAGAAATCAAATAGAGTCCCTGAAGGGTTCAACCAGAAAGTTACTCCTAACGTAATTACTAAACTGCCAAACTGCCAAACTGGTCTGAATCGTGTTGGAGATCGGATTTTAAAAAAGGTATTAGGGGAACCTGGGCTAAAATCTTACTAAAATCATGTCTATCTGGTAAAGATGAAGCAATGCCCAAGTTTTGAAGTCCAGGACTTCATTGGTTTTTTAATGTGAATTTTTAATATGATTTATAATGGTACTTTAGAAAACCAGTTGTTGATACTCTGACCATAGTTTCTCCATTCCAGATTTTTCAGTACTTTCAAAAGACTTTGTTTAACAGTTCCATACAGCCATGTAATGAGAAATTCTATTAATTTACTTTCAGTATTTTTTTGAAATTTCAAACTTAATTGTTGTTGATACTCTGACCATAGTTTTCCCATTCCAGATTTTTTGGTACTTTCAAAAGCCTTTGTTTAACAGTTCCATGCAGCCATGTAATGAGAAATGCTATTAATTTACTTTCAGTATTTTTTTGAAATTTCAAGCTTAATTTTTTTAATTATTGGTACATAAATAATGTGTTGATAAAATACACTCCTGGAAATTGAAATAAGAACACCGTGAATTCATTGTCCCAGGAAGGGGAAACTTTATTGACACATTCCTGGGGTCAGATACATCACATGATCACACTGACAGAACCACAGGCACATAGACACAGGCAACAGAGCATGCATAATGTCGGCACTAGTACAGTGTATATCCACCTTTCGCAGCAATGCAGGCTGCTATTCTCCCATGGAGACGATCGTAGAGATGCTGGATGTAGTCCTGTGGAACGGCTTGCCATGCCATTTCCACCTGGCGCCTCAGTTGGACCAGCGTTCGTGCTCGACGTGCAGACCGCGTGAGACGACGCTTCATCCAGTCCCAAACATGCTCAATGGGGGACAGATCCGGAGATCTTGCTGGCCAGGGTAGTTGACTTACACCTTCTAGAGCACGTTGGGTGGCACGGGATACATGCGGACGTGCATTGTCCTGTTGGAACAGCAAGTTCCCTTGCCGGTCTAGGAATGGTAGAACGATGGGTTCGATGACGGTTTGGATGTACCGTGCACTATTCAGTGTCCCCTCGACGATCACCAGTGGTGTACGGCCAGTGTAGGAGATCACTCCCCACACCGTGATGCCGGGTGTTGGCCCTGTGTGCCTCGGTCGTATGCAGTCCTGATTGTGGCGCTCACCTGCACGGCGCCAAACACGCATACGACCATCATTGGCACCAAGGCAGAAGCGACTCTCATCGCTGAAGACGACACGTCTCCATTCGTCCCTCCATTCACGCCTGTCGCGACACCACTGGAGGCGGGCTGCACGATGTTGGGGCGTGAGCGGAAGACGGCCTAACGGTGTGCGGGACCGTAGCCCAGCTTCATGGAGACGGTTGCGAATGGTCCTCGCCGATACCCCAGGAGCGACAGTGTCCCTAATTTGCTGGGAAGTGGCGGTGCGGTCCCGTACGGCACTGCGTAGGATCCTACGGTCTTGGCGTGCATCCGTGCGTCGCTGCGGTCCGGTCCCAGGTCGACGGGCACGTGCACCTTCCGCCGACCACTGGCGACAACATCGATGTACTGTGGAGACCTCACGCCCCACGTGTTGAGCAATTCGGCGGTACGTCCACCCGGCCTCCCGCATGCCCACTATACGCCCTCGCTCAAAGTCCGTCAACTGCACATGTGGTTCACGTCCACGCTGTCGCGGCATGCTACCAGTGTTCAAGACTGCGATGGAGCTCCGTATGCCACGGCAAACTGGCTGACACTGACGGCGGCGGTGCACAAATGCTGCGCAGCTAGCGCCATTCGACGGCCAACACCGCGGTTCCTGGTGTGTCCGCTGTGCCGTGCGTGTGATCATTGCTTGTACAGCCCTCTTGCAGTGTCCGGAGCAAGTATGGTGGGTCTGACACACCGGTGTCAATGTGTTCTTTTTTCCATTTCCAGGAGTGTATAAAAACTACATTTGCCACAATGTTAATGTGTAGAAGTACACAAATACCTCAACACCACCTCATGTAAAAATTTTTTTTAGATTGGTTAATATTAAGATAAGAAAGATGGCATTGAACTTAGGAAAACAAACTTACTGGAAAATGGATTTTAAAGTTTTCTTATAAAATGAATGCTAGTGCAATGTGCATTATAATTCGCCAGCACCACACGTTTCTTTGGAGTGCCTGATCCATTGTTGATCTCTAGATAAGCAGATCTTCTTCTTGGAGAATATTCAAAGAGTTCTGGGACTCCTGTTCTCTTCAGTCTTCAGTCTCAGTTCATAATGAACTGAGAAACGCTTCCATAAGACCCGAAACTATCTTGTTTCTGGAAATAAAAATTTCTTTGGAACATTCGTACCAAATGACGCTGTACAAACTTTCACTTGCATTTTGTGTCTTGCCATCAGTGCATCATACAGCAGTGCATCAGATGCAAGTTTCTGATAGACCTCTACTACCTTGACCATAGCATCCATTCTAAGAAGTCCTGGTACTTCACCTAGCGCAACACTCATTGTAAAAACACCATGACAATTCACCTCTTGGTCTTTTTTATATTGTCATTTTTTGTTAGTGTTCATACAATCATACAATGTATCACACAGTGCTGACTTCATGCAGTTCACATCTGGGACATTATTGACAACTGTTACTCCGTAATATTCGATCATGTTTTTAATTGTAGATTAGCGGAATCTGCCATGTTGCTTTCCCCCAGAAATTTTCTTTTTGCCCTGCATCCTTCACTATGTTGCGAAGACGAGTGTGAGATGTTTTACTATGTGGTTAACCCACTCATGCTTCTCAGTTGTAGCATCTCCATAAATTCTTTGCATCTGCATATGTACGAGTATATGTATTTTCGAATCTCTGTCTGAGATGGTGACAGTAGACCTAAACCTGAGTTCTTCTGACCACCTCCACAGTCTCTCTGCTGCATACATCACCATTGCTGGAGAATTCTTTTCACATGCGAATTTGTGCTCCTGATTTCAAAAAATAGCTCTGCACTGTCTTCCCAATTCCTTTTCTGCAACAGAACAGCTGTGACAGTACTTTGGCACTATTTCAAAACCCATGACAAGGCCAGTTGGAATATCAACAACACATCCTACTCCAACATTATTTCTATGCTATCAGGTATGCCATATAGCATAATGGCTAACTGAAACACCAATTATTTTTCTATTTTTCAGATCTGTATTTTCTTTGGTATGGGCCAGTCTCACCCACTTCTTAGCATCTTCAAATATTCTGTCACCAAATGAGGGAGTTTCTTTGTTTACCAACTGAAGAAGTGCAAAGCATGTAGCAGAATTCATGAAACTCATGTCCATCCCTATACAGAACTGTTGCACTGCTAGACATCACCTCCCAAAAGTTAAAAATAACTTAACTGCTTTTAATTTACGTTAAAGTTCTTAAGTCTATTGCAATTGCTGTCGCTTAGTCTGGGGCTGAAAAAGTTTTTATTTATCACTAAATCACAGTTTGTGCACTCTACAATAAATTTTATGATATTCACGATTCTTTTTTCTACCAAACAGAACAGATTTTGGGAACATGATGTTCATAGGACATCTGAAAAGAGAAAAGTTAGAGAATTTATATGAATAAAAATGTACTTACAGTCTTCCTGCGAAAGCATGGTGGTAGAAATGTTTTATTGTAAACCAATGCCTGTTTTTATGGAGATTGTTGAATGGGTCGAGATTAGCCCGATTTGAGGTAACTAACTGCTTGCATGAACAAACTGAATCTGAAGGTTTCAGGAAACAAAATTCTTTATTTTGGCAACAGTGTCTGCCGAACTTACTGGGTAGGGGGTTCTCTCTGAATTGGATACGAACTCAAACGTTTAACTTACAGGTGTCACGACAACACAAAAGAATATAAAACATATTATGAAACACAGCGTCCCTGTTTGTTGGCGCAGAAGCTGTTTGACAGCTGTGACTGTTTTGTTAACACACACACACACACACACAATACTGTACCAATGAACACAATAACATTGCCAGCTGGCACGGACTTTGTTGCAGATGCTACATCAGCCCCTAACAGCCAGAATGAGTAGTGCACTCTTGTCTGTCGACCTTGGCCTGTTCCTGCCTTTGTGGTAGGAATTGTATAGCCGGTACTGAAGGCTGCTATAGTCTCATTGCTGTGGGCAGCGGCTCTCCTTTGAATATGTATGCAGGTTTGATACGGTTAATGGGCTTGCCATTTACTGCAATATCTAAAGTTTGGGCACTACGTTGTAGGACATGGTAAATTAAAACTGCATATATCGATCAGTAGTTACATGTAGCGGGCAGCCAAACCTAGCTAGCCAATGCTGACATTGAAGGCAAGTCTGCATCTATTCTTTTGTCTGGACAGCTGACACCCAGCAAGGGCACATGTAGTTGATGTGCTTTCTGCCATGGTAACCATCAGTCTGCTGAAAAGGTGTGTGATGATAGCTGGTACCCACTGTTGGTGACCCCTGGAAAAATATAGTGCACAAACTGTTTCATGAAGAGTGTACCCGTGGCAGCACAAATGGCGAGTGAAGGGTGGCCATGTGGTTGGATTGATGAGAGACAATTATGAGTGATGCAGTCTACCATGGAGTTTTTCAGCTGGGCTGGACCCACCCTTGGAGAGGATCAGTAGGAGACCAGAAATGTAGTGGGTACCCATTCGAGTCCATGATATTGATGCAACTTCACCAGTTGAATTTACAAAACGTGGATGAACCTCTCCATCAGTACAATGTAAGATATATGGAATACTGTGCTGTGTATCAAAACCTTTCCAGTCTCCGCACAAAAACTGAGAAATTCTGCTAATGTGAACTGAGGGCTATTATCCATTGTGGTGATTATTTGGGATAGAGATGAAACAATATAACAACTGGATGGTTTTTATTGATGATGCTGAATGGATCCCTGAAACATATGGAAAATTACTGCAGGGGTCTTGACGATCAACCAAGAGGAACACAAAAAGGGCCATGTAAAACCTAGATGAATTCGAGACCATGGGGATGTCGCATCAGGCCAAGGAAAGTATCAATGGGCTGGTGCTGCCTGCTTACTTTGACAGGTCATGCATGCTGCAGTCATGTGTTCTATATCTTTGTCGATGCTCCTCCAGAAGACAAGAGAACCAATTGATGAGCACCACACCCCAATGACCTTCATGAAGTAAAGTCAGGGTGCCGCATTGTAGCACTTGTGGAATAACCACTCTGTTGTGGCCATTTTCTTCCTGGAGCAAGAGGATACCATGGAGAGCGGACTGCTCATGCTGTTGATACTAGTAGGCCTTCATGTCCTAATGTTCCCGAGTCCTGTAATCCAATGGCCATCCATTCACAAATTGCATAACTTTGTGGAGTTAGGGTGCACCAGAGACTGGCCGGCAAAGACTGTGGCATCAGTGGGCAAGCTGGCCAATGCTCCGTCAGGTTTAGCGCCAGTATGAAAAAAAGACTTCAGGGACTTCATCCAACTCAGGGCATTGTCCCAGTGGTTGACATGAGAGGATATCCGCAGAGGTGTGCTGCAGTGTGGACCGATATTGGATGTCATAGTAGTACCCCAAGAGTAAGAGTGCCCATCTCTGCAGGTGATGGCCGTCCTGGTAGGAATATTAGCATGAGTACTGAACAGATGTAACATAGTTACCAGTGAGTAGGATAAATCTTTGTCTGTTACTTAACTGTAAAACTTCTTTGATGCAAAAATTACATCTCGGGCATAATTTTATATTTGACCATAATTTCGCTGCACCTCCGTTAACGTCTTGAAAACCAATGCAATTGAGCGTTCGACTCCATCAAATTTGGGAGAGAGCATTGCCCTCAGGATGGAGTTGGAAGCATATGCTTCCACTATCAACGGCTTGGTAGGATCATATACAATACATGTTGCGCGGAATACACCCTGTTTCATGCTCTGAAAGGCCCTGTCGCAGGTAGGGGTTCATTGCCAATAAACAATCTTGTGGTGGAGCTGATGTAGCAGTTCGACAACAGCTGCCAGGGGTGGAATGAATATTCTTTAATAATTCACTAGAGTCAACATACATCTGAATCGTTTGGCATCTATGAACGCTAGTAGCTTCTGAATGGCCTTGATATGATGCAGACTTGGGTTCTCCCTTATGTGCTGAAAACATATCCCAGATATTCCACTTGCGATATGAAGACACAACATTTTTCCTTATTTCATTTCAAATTATCCCATTACAACATGCTGAACAAGGAGTGCAAAGTAGTTGCTAGATCACAGGCATTTCTACTATTGACAGTGATATTGTCTAAATAGTTAGCCATACACAGAACATCTTATGTGCAGTATTCTAAATAGCCTTCAAATATGGCTAGTGCACAGATGATGCCAAAGGGCAGAAGTTTATATCGGAAAAGACCAGCTGGCGTGTCGATAACCAAGATGTTTCTGGAGATTTCATCCAGTGGAAG
This sequence comes from Schistocerca cancellata, assembly GCF_023864275.1. NCBI lineage: Eukaryota > Metazoa > Arthropoda > Insecta > Orthoptera > Acrididae > Schistocerca > Schistocerca cancellata. Next base: position 287,724,638 of record NC_064631.1, on the reverse strand, counting down.
CTGTAGGTTATTTGTGCCAAAACCTTTGCCTCTGGCAAAGTGCGTCATGATGTCCTCCACTTCAGGAATAGGGTATGTGTCAATGATGGGCAGGTCATTGATGGTTATCGCAAAATCTCCACAAGTTCTTAACAATCCATTTCGTTTCTCAGCCATCACTATTGTGGTGGCCCACTGACTGTAATGGGGTCAGGATCCCCTGTTCCTATAAGAACTGCAGCTCGAGATGAAGCTTGTCATGTAGACGTAAAGGAAAGTTTTGTATCCTAAAAATCCTGAGTGTTGCCAAATACTATAAAGAGATGTGAGCTTCGAAATTGGAGATACCAGTTGATGGATGCAAGAACATAGACGTATTTTGAGCAAATTTTGCATGCTCTGCAAATCACACTTAAGCACGTGACACAGGGTTCACATAACTACCTTTACAATAATTCTCTATTATTAAGTTCTCGAACAGCGCGGATAAAAGGAACACCTGCATCTTTGGTGTGGGCTCGATTTCCCATATTTTTTAATGTTGTTTGTTTCTCCCTTTGCTGATCGGCGTCAGCAGGATATTTTCGATATTTTCACTTTTGGAGGAGAAGGTTGGTGACTGAAATGTCATGAGAATATCCGTCACAATGAGAAACGCTTTTATTTTAATGAGGTCCACCTCAAATCCTGTATCATGTCAGTTACACCCTCTCCACTATTTCTCGATTACACAAAATGTGCTGCCCTTTGAACTTTCTCGGTATACTACTATAATCTTATTTAGTAAGGAGCCCACGCCACACAACATTCCTCCATAACAGCACAGACAAACGAATTGTAGGCAGTCTCTTTAGCAGATGTGTTCCATCTTCTAAGTGTTCTGCCAATAACATGCAGTCTTTTTTTTTGCCTTCTCACAACATGTTGTATGTGTTCTGTCTAATTAAGTTGTCTGTAATTGTAAATCCTAGGTATTTAGTTTAATTTACAGCTTTCAAATTTGTCTGATTTATAGTGTAATCGAAGTTTAACGTATTCCTTTTAGCACTCACATGGATGACCTCACACGTTTTATTATTTACGGTCAATTGGAATTTTTTCACCATATAGATGTCTTTTCTAAATAGTTTTGTAATTGTTTAGATCTTCTGATGCTTTTTTAGACAATAAACGACAGTATCATTAGCAAACAACCTAAGATGACTGCTCAGATAGTCTTCTAATAAGGGAACAGCAGATGGCCTGTAACACAACCTAGGGGAATGTCAGAAATGACTTCCATTTTACTGGATGACTTTCTGTCAGTTACTACAAACTGTGACCTCTCTGACAGGAAATAACGAATCCAGTCACATAAGACGACATTGTCTATGTATACAATTTGATTACAAGTCACTTGTGAGGAATGGTGTGAGAAGCCTTCTGGATGCTATTTGTTGAATCATGAGATTTCAAATCTAGGGCATTGCACAAATCCAACCCAAAATGTTCATTATTCCTGTTATGTGGACCACAAGGGTGTGGGATGTCATGGAGGCTGCTTGGTACTGCAACCGAGCACTGATATGGACTTTAACCTCGATACTCACATTACAATAGCTCTTCAAATGATTTGCAAAGGACTCCAGAAGAGAGGAACCTAGATAACAATATTTTTCCTAATTGACAGTGGTTGTTGAAGGCCCACAGTATTATATTCTTGCCGATTCTGAACCAAAGAGCATTTTGGAGAAAAAATCCAGCTTGCAAACCAAAAAATTTCATTTGCTTATATCAAAAACCAAATTATCATTTTCTCATAATAAAAATTTACAAATCAAATCCAGCTTGCAAACCAAAAAAATCTCATTTGCTTATATCAAAAACCAAATTATCATTTTCTCATTACAAAAATTTACAAATCAAATCAGTTTGATTGTTTATAAATAAGACCCATCAAACCTCATTTGCCTATATTGGGAAAAAACAAATTCTCATTCCCTACTTTTAAAAATTTACAAACCTAACAAGTTTTATTCCTTGTAAATAAGAAAACTCATTTCCTGACATTGAAAAAAATTATTTCTCATTTTCTCATTTAAAAAAATTTACAAATATAGTAAATTTATATCTTTATGCATAAGAACCATCAAATCTTGAGTACATATCATCTACTGAAATTTCAATTGAAAATTCCAGAGGTACAGGAAACGTTTTGATAAAATAAAAATGAAATTTCATTCTACATAAATACAACCAAAACAAAATGGTCAAAAAAGTATTCCTAGAAAACTGTAGTAAAATAAAGTATGGACTGAGTTACAGAGATTTAGAAAACTATTCATTCAAATGAAATTAGTGAAGATCAACGAGAATTCATTGATTACTTTAACGAAAAATGAATGAAAAAGACTTGAAGAGGAAAAAACTAAAATATAAAACTATAAAAGAACTTTGATCAATTGCTAAAACAGAAAATTTGAAGAATCATTTCAAACTTAATAAAGAAAAATTAATCAGTCTTATTATAAATCCTGTTGACAATATAAATAACAATGATAATGACAATGAACTGAATAAAAAATGTTTAAAAGAAATCATCAAATCTGTTAAACGTAAAAATAATAAAAAATTCTTAAATTAAAAAACGAAATTAATTGATACTATCAAAAACGCTGAAGGTAAAATTAATAAGGACTATGAAATGAAAAAGATTGGTAAGTATCTTCATATAATTTGTAAAAAAAATTTAAAAATTGATGAAACCTTACTAAACAACAATTAACCAATCTTATTAATAGATCTGAGAACCAAATTAATAATGATGAATACGAGAACGATTTTCAAAAATGTTCAGAAGGTAAACTTCAAGAAACCAAACAAAAATTAACCAGAACAATTTACAGTTTTCAATATTCTAGATGATGAAGATTGTTTCAAATCACCTAAATGAATTGACGGAAACTTTCCTACTTTTAAATAAAAGATAATAATTTCCTTTAAAATAGTCATGTATTATTAAGAGCAACTGATTTAGAAGATTATCATCAAAAATCAATAAATCAGATATTAACTGAAATGGAAGAAATGCCAACGAAAAATCTTGTTGGTCTTTACTTTATATAGATAGTTCAGAATTAAATGTTAGTAAACACAACCCTATTTCTGGTGCTTCTTATATAGATTTAACAAGAGTAATTTAAGATAAAAAGGCTGTAGAAAGATAAAAAACTAAGATCAAAAATGTTTTCTTTATTCAGTCAAATCAGCTATATATCCAGCAAATGATCATGTTGAAAGAGATAATAATTATAAAAATATTGGATTAGAAATGTCGAAATTTTTGAAAAAGAGAAAATTAATTTTGCAGTTCAGTAAACACATTTTAAAAATCTGAAAAGATATCAAATATTTCAATTAATCTTTATGCATACGAAAGCAATGAAAGAGAAGAAAAAATATTACATACACTCTTTATCATACACAAAATAAACACGAAAAACAGGTTAACCTCTTTTTAAATTGGGAAGAAAATAAATAACATTATTGTTGGTTAAAAATCTATCTAGATTAATTAGTTCACAAGCAAATAGGTATAGAAATAAAATTTTCCTTTGTGATCGATGTAGAAGAATTTTTGCTCACAATAACAATTAGACATTCATAAAATGTCTGTAAAGAACATAGAGAAGTAAAATTATCTGTGCCATAAAATTATCTAAAAATTGAATATAACAATTATAACACTTTATTAAGGATACCCTTTGTAATTTATGCAGCTTTCGAATGTTTATTAAAAGACACTAAATCCTGCCAAACCAAACCCTGAAAAAAATATCAAAAACATTTACCACTTTTATTCAGTTATTATGTTAAATATTCCAATGGTGATTATAAACCTTCAGTTACTTATACTGGAAATGATGCATAAAAAATTGGTTGAAATGTTAAAAGTAGGATCTAGAAAAATTTCGAAAATATGTGGACAAAATATTCCAATGAAAATAACCAAAGAATATGTAATGAATTATAAAAATTAAAAACCTGTCATATTTGTGAAAAAATATTTACCTTTGCTGAAAAGAAAGTAAATGTCATTGCAATTAACAGGCAAATATAGAGCAGATGCTCAAGAAGGCTGAAACTACCAAAACCCAAAATGTATTATATTTTCTATTCATAATTGAACAAATGACAGTGTTCATTTATTTAAGAAAGAATTCGCTCTAGATAATTAAACTATTGATGCGATTCCAAATAAAGAATAAAAATGTATTTCTTTTACTAAACATGTTGAAGATGGATTAATAATACAATTTTTAGATCCATTTAAATTTGTGGGTTTATTTATAGATAAACTGTCCTCTAATTTTACAAACAATCATTTTAGAGAATCAGCAAAATATTTTGTGACCAATTAATTTTAATAATTAAAAAATGAGTTCATCCTTATAAATTTATGTATTTTGAAGAACAATTGCAGGAAACTAAATTACCAAAAAAGATAATTTTTATTCGAAAATTGTAAAAAAATTATTTCTGATGAAGAATATAAAAGAGTAATATCAGTTTGGAAATAATTCACTATTAAAAACTTAGATGAAATTACAAAATTATATAAGAAACTGATGTTTTACTTGTAGCAGATTTTTCGAAAATTTGAGAGATAAATATATTTAATCTTATTAACTTGATCGATCTGGGTGTTTTACTGCACCGGGGTTATCTTGGGATTCTATGTTATAACTATTAAAAATTATATGATTTAATTTTTTGAAAAAGTAATTCAAGATGGAATTTCTCAAAGTATTCAAAATATTGCTGAATCAAATAACAAATATAGGAAAAATTTTGAACCAAACACACAATGGAATTATATATCATTTTTAGTTGCAAATAATTTATATGAATGAGCAATATTTCAGTATTTACCATTTAAATGTTTCAGTTGGTTCAAACCAGTAAGTTTTAATTCTGAACAAACAATGAAAGTGTCATATGATTATAAATATAGTTTTGTTTTAGAAGTTGACTTAGGATATCCAAAGAAATTACATGATGTACATAAAGATTTACCATCAGCTCCAGGCAGAGGAAATAAATTATTAGCAACTTCAAATAATAACAGAACATACATTTTATACAGAAATAAGAAAAAAGGCAACTAACAGGTTTTAACAAGAAATGAAATCAATGGTTGATTACTTTATACAAGTGAATAACCAAAAGATAATATTTAGGGACTTCTGCAAGTGAATAAGAAAGTTTTGGGAAACAACAAACATGAAAATTGTGGATGCATTATGTTAGAACATATTAGTTTAAAATCGAAAATGTATGCATATAAAGTTAGTGATAAAGAAGAGAAAATGCTAGATGAATTAAGAAATGTGTTCAGAAAAATGAAATTACTTGCGATTTTTATAAAAATTCCTTAACTGACAAAATAATACAATACAGAAAATTGAATTTGATTAGATTATTTAAATATGAATTGTACACAGTCGAATATTTTTAAATTGCATTAAGTTATGATGATGATAAACATCTCATATTACTAAATGGAATTTATGCATTACCATATGATCATTATAAATAAAAATAAAATATAAGATTATAAAAATGATTTCTTTCAAGAATTAATCAGTTTTATCGGTTAATTAAAAAATGAAAAATTTATTAGTTTTTAATATTCCCTCTTGGTATGGTAACTCTTGATGCCCTGGTATAAAAAATTTACGAACAAATTTTCCAGAAAAACAATCAACTTTTTCATATTCTCTATATATTTTTTATTTTATTAACACTAATTTCACACATTTTGAATGACCAAGGTGATGAATATATTTCGAAGAATTTTGAACATCATTTTTTCGCTTTCCATCTTTAAGAAAAAATTGATTGGGAAGAATAAATAAAAAATAGTAATAATTTAAATGTAAATGGAGTGACTTGTGGATCTAAAAATAATAAGCTTATTAAAATTTAAAAAAATTGAATTGATTAAAAAAGTATTTCGAATTCTAGAAAATCTTTAAGTGATAATGTTAGAAGTAAATATACAAAAAATATAAAGAATTTAAGTCTGACCAACAGCTACAATTACATTCATATACAAATTATATAAAAGCACCTGGTTTATATGCTTTAGTTAAGAAATCCAAAATACCTTTTCAAGAAAATTTTCAGGACTTAGTTTATGAAGAAATTTTACCATCCATTCGAAAACGTGGTGAGTATGAAATAATGATAAATGTGTAATGCCTTTGTAAGGGACAAAGATACATTTTAAAAGAACTGCAAAAAATTAGGAATAATTATATAGAAAAATCTGATGAACAATTTGAAAAAGCTATATAAATCTTACAGAAAAAATCTTCCTCAATTAAGTGATCATAAGTTTAGACCAACTTTCGTTCTTTCGGAAACATTTGATATTGTTAGTGAATACACGTGCTATGTTCTTAGAACTAGGAGAAAAAATTTATGAAAACAATTATCTAAATGCAAAGATAGACATCCAAATTGTGAAACAAATTTAAAACCTAATTATGTACCAAATGCAGTAAATTTATACCAACAAGTGAATGAAAATTGATTGCCATCTAAATTATATCACTACTTTGGCTGGTAATTCACATGTAAAATTGTGTGAAGATATAAATAAACTAGTAAATGTTTCTTATAATATAAACTAAAATTCCATGTACTTTTTCCTAACCAGATTAAAAATAACATTTATAACTTTTTTACTTGCATCTAACAAACAAATTTGGTTAATACCATCAACTCGTCAACCGATTTTGACATCACATCGTTTTTGTTAACCTTTATTTGAATATCAAAATATATTCAATCTTCTTTAATGAAACAATAAACATATTGAAAATTAAATTCAATATCAAAAATTTTTAAAGTTTTGTTAGCTAACTCCATTATATATAAAATTTTTAACTACCATTTAAAAAAGTCGTTACTTTTATTTAATCAAAGCTTTTTAAATGAGGTAAACATCTGGAAATTTCGTTCTCAATATTGCTTGTACATAAAAATTTCCTTTCATTTGTTTGCCATTTAAATATCTCACTTTAAGTGTGATAGGATTAGAATGAATAACATCTTAAATTTCAAACATTACTGTTGAGCAATATGCTATATATCCTTTTTCAAAAATTCCTTTGAATTAACTTATTATAACTTAATCACCAATTTTATATTTAGGTTCAGTATCTAGCAAATTTGATACTTAATCAATTATCAATATGATATTTTGGTTTCTTTATTTACATATTTTAGTGCAGAATGTTTTGTGTTATAATATTCATCATTCAATTTAGAAACAAAGTCAGTCCATTTATAATTTCCCTGAAGGGTAAATTTCTACCACATCTTTTCTATCGATGTCCTATTTAATCATTCAACAACAGTTCCTTTTAATTCACTATAAGTTGAATAATGGTTAATTATAAATTTTTTCGTTACTTCTTGGGATTCTTTATTATGAAATCCTTTACCATTATCTGTTTCAATTTTTTTGATTTCTGAAATAGATTATTTATTCATAACAATCAACTACATTGTTTATCTTTAACTGGAATTCCCAACACAAGTTTGAATAATGTCTATAACAATTAATATAGATTTACATCCATAATTTATTTTCGATATTCCCTTCAGTTTTCCAGAATCCATTTCAATTAAACAAGATTGCCATAAATCATGAACTCCCAAAACAATTACTTTTAAATTCTTTCTGATTTGTTTCTATAATTCGTTGACAAATTTTTCACAAATATTTAGACCATCACCCAAAAATTTTTTAATGAATTTGCTGTTTTTACTTTTACATACTGCACAAATTCCCATAGTTCTCTATTTTCCATTTTCAGTTTTTAATCTATGAGGATTAAGTGTTCCAGTACACTTTTAGCACTTCAAACAGTAAATATGATAATCTTCCTCCATTTACATGGAACAAAAAATAATTACATTATTTCACCAAATACAATTATTTTTATAACAATTGGAACAGAATATTTTAGTGTAAAAGTTAAAAAATTTTATTTTCGAATGATATTGATCGATTGGTTACCGGTTGTTCTTTTGCAAATTTTGTCAAATATGCTCATCAAAATACAAAATTATTAAATGTTAAATCTCTGTTAATGATTTAACCACCAACAACAACTGTTTAAGAATAAAATTAGATGTACTGAAAAAGTACAATAATTGGTTCACCTCTAGTCATAAAAGTAAAATCAATTCTTTGTTTATCATATTATTTATAATTAAGTTTCTTACCTCATTTAATTGTGGAGTTACCTTAATTTCTGAAATAACAGCTCCAATTTCCTTTTTTGTATAGTATCTACTTATTTCTTGTTTATTAATATAGTTCAAAACTGATAGAATACTTGTAACAAGATTTGATAATTCATTCTGTGAATAATGTTTGTTCACTACACCTTTGGCATCTATTATATCATTTACATTTGCAGTTCTTCTACCTTTAAAACCAATGTGACCACTAGTTACTTTCAAAATGTTATTTAATTCTTTTTGAAATTATTTAATTCTATGAACTGTTTTTTAGTCTACTGATGATTGAGTATTTTTGATTTTCGTTCTCATGATTGAAAATCTTTTTTTTAGTCTACTAATGACTGAATACTATTGATTTTTAAAATTAAGTCATTATCAATTATAATTCATGCATTATAATTTCAAAACAAATAAACACAAATGTCCTCAAATTACTTAATCGATTTTTGTACTTGTATCAATATTGTACTAAAGTTTATTTTTCTCAAATATTTAACTAGTTGTTTCAGAATATTTCCTCCATATGAATCAATAACAAATTTTACATCTTTATTTTTATAATAACAAATCCAATGAGTTACAACAAATGAGAAGAATCTAAATTTACTATTCCACATTCTAAATTTTTTGGTTCATTATGTATGTCAAAATTTGATAAAGGCTTATTAAATTTTTAAATTATTAGTTTGCAATTTTTTTACTCCACTTTCCTTCTTTTCCACTACTAAATTAAGTCTTTTTTGTTCTTATAATTCTTTATCACGTTTTTTCTTATTTAATTCTGCATTTATAAATGCTGCAGAACCACCAGCAAGTGAACTAATTGCTGCTAAATGACTTAATATGGCTAATAATAATACTAAAAAACCACCAAAGTGTTTTTTTTGTTCGTCAAATATTGACAGTCTTTTCTGCAACAGGTTTAGTTAACGTGAGTTAAAAATTCAATGATATTTCATTGTTCATTGTTGCTTTTAAGTTTAACTTATTTTAGTTTAGTTTTGCCAGTAGGTAACAAAATATCATCAATTGAAAAGTTATTCATTTATATAGATTAAAAAATAGAAAACAATTTTTTATAAACCCCATTTATTTTTTCAACATTTAAATCCATTCTTCCTTTTAATTTTCCATACACTATTCATCTAACAGCAGTTGCAGAATTTTTTCCTCCTAATTAAGAATCATTTGCATACATTCTTTCTTTTGCAAATAAATGAAGTTTCTTATCTGCTTCATATATTTTTTCTTATTCTTCATTACCTTTACAACAATTTTATGTGTTTTAAATTCTTCATCTAAGGATTAATTCCTTTGTCATTTCTAGCTCATCTTTCTTCTAATTTTGTTCCTGCACATCAATAATTATAACCAAGGCAAATGGATTTCATATGGTTATATTTTAATTAAAAAATAAACAAACGCTTTTCGTATTTTTCACTTTTCCTAAATGTATGCTACATGACGCTGGGTCTGGCTGCTGATGATGTCTATCTTGGAAATGTTTCTAACACCAGAATCTAGAGAGCCAGTATGGGTGACCTCTACAGTGACAGGACTGAGTTGGGATAGTGCTTTGTTGTCAAGATTTAGTCCAGTGCTGGCTCAAGAGAACGACATTAACAGTCTCAGTTTTTATTGTAAAACAAGCTACAGCACTCATTGCATTGTTCCTTAACAACAACGATCCATCACATGTTTACAGTGCATGGCTGTTGGTGTACAGGCAACACATAGCCAGGAATACTTACATTGGATGTCTGCAGGAGTATGTGCACCACACCGTTGCATCTCCATAACTTTGATACAGAAGGCCCCTGTGATTCTTTCAGAGGGAGACAGCCCCAGTGGTGGGAGTGGATGTCTACAAAATCTGTTTTCCTGCACAAATACGGTTGGATCGACGGCTGCACTACTCCAATCAAAGTCGAAAGTCCCTGTGACTGATATGAGTCTGAAGGTGGCACCAAGTACATTGGAGCGGCCTTAGACCGCCAGAAGTCGGGTTGTTGCTGGTGGAATTAAAGTCTTATGGTGTCAGCTTGCAAAACCATGTCACCCTCTCACCTGGTGTGGACGTAACCTCTTCATAAATGCTGCCAGATTGTGATGCCTTTGGCTCAAAAGATGGTTATTTATAAGGTAGGTACCCACTTGTGCTGATGGTATGCTTCCAGCCACATATACCAAAACAAGGTGGCAGCCAGAAGGTGAAGCAACTAGCGTGCTGTTGTCATGGTTGGCCTGACTTTTTGCTGCATCATTGGTACTGTGAGCGTTGGCCCCTTACCTGCAGTGTGGTAACTGGCTGGTGGTATTGCTGCATCTACTGCAAAGGTGTTTTGGTCTGCCCTGCGCCTTCTAGCGTCTGTGGCCTCCTACGACATCTGTGGCAGTGAGACTATTTCGCTGCATAGCAGCGAAAAATAGTGGTAACGCTACACGAGCTTCGTGGCTCTAGAATGAGCCAGGCAAGACCAATACAATAACACTGTCTTCATTTTGTTTTGTATACACTTCTGGGTTAAAACATCTCATTTTTTTACGTTCCACAAAGATTTATCCAAATTTTACTTTCCTTTAAGAAGCTGAGTCAGAAAGCAGATAATTCTCAATGAATATTATGTCTTTCACATCACAGCTCTGTCACATGAGGGTGTATTCACATTGTCTGTCATGTCATTTCACATTAATTCACTTAGCCCAATTGAGTTGATGGAAGTGATGTTATAATTTACCGTTCATGATACAAAAAGTCAGGGTATACTATCGGAGTTGAGAAATTAATAATGATAAAACCAAAGCAAACTCCATAACATAAATGCTGAGAATACAAATAGTATTATCGAACACTGACATTTATTTGCCAGCGAAAATATATACACAAAAACACACCAAACAATGTTTATAAGGGAATAATAGGGCCTGTCTGCTTTATCCATTATGTTCCCCCCTCCCTCCAATTGCATAACTAAAAACTTCATTAACAACTGTAGTTTCTTCTTCATTACAGCTGACTTTTCACTTAAAATATTATTTAACGAAAATGGCTTCATCAACTTTTTTTTTCTTTTTATAAACTGCGTGAATATCAGATCTGTTTTTTTATTGCAAGATCTAAATAATTTTTCGTTTTCCGGTATCTGACCTCGCCTGTGGAAGAACACTCAATGGAAAAAATATCCAAATTGTCATAGAACATTTGCAGTTTGCCACGAAAACAAAGTAAAATAATAAAATACAGATACGAAATTCACTACTATAATAAGGGTGAACACAGCAAAAATAAGTTAACTTTCGATGTTAGCAGACAATGACACTGCTAAAACTTTCTTCCTGAAAAAAGGCCAGTTCACACTGACCATCACATCACATCACATCAAAACACTCCACAATGCATTTCAAGTGGTGGCATTCACTTGGGCCATATACGGATCATCATGACATGTCACAGTTTCTCAGGAAGAAAGTTTTGATGGTGTCATCTTTTAATGGGACTTGACATTACGTGATGGACAGTGTGAACACAATCTATCATGTCGGTTCAGGGATGTGGTGTGACAGCCATTGTTAATTAGCCTAAACCTTGAAGTGACACGATGAGCATGACGTCAGGTGACAGTCCATTGCGTGAATGTCGCCATTTGAAATGCATTGTGAAATGTTTTGATGTGACTTGATGTGCATGACAGCCAGTGTGGACCCACCATGCTCTTGTTGTTTACACAGCGCCATTTTAAGTTTGGAATTAGCTAAAAAATTCAGATACCCCAGAGCTTTTTGACACTCACTGTACAACCTGGTATAATTTTTCCTTCATTATTGGCTATATTTAATGGTACTAATTAAAGGCCAATTCACACTGGTCATCACAGCACTGTCACATCAGGGTGTATTCACACTGCTTGTCACATCACATCACATCACATCAAAATATGGGAGGGATGAGAGGGTGGCTGTGCATTGAGAAGAAATGTGCTTGGGGTCACTTGCTCAACAGCGAATGCTGATGTCAGTTGTCAGAACTTCATTCCCGAGAAACCTTTATGGTGCCATAACATGATTTGATGTGACAGTGAGCATGAATGTCGCCATTTGAAATGCATTCTGAAATGTTTTAATGTGTCATGTTGTGACAGCAATTGTGAATTTGTCTCATTGGGTTCTAAATCACTTCGTAACTTAAAATGTGTGCTGCTGTTTGCAATACTACCCAGAGACTAAATGTCATCATATCAATTTGAAAATTTCGGAAAAGTAGATGCCAATGCACACTGGCTGTCATGTCACGACATGTCATGGCACATCACCATTGAACAACGCATCTCCAATGGCGGCATTCCCAATGGCCGTCACGTCATGTCGCGTCATGTCAAGGCATCGTCTGGGTTCCTCGGTAACAAAGTTTTGATGGCTGACGTCACAGTGTGTTGGCGATCACGTGACCCTCATGCGCATTTCCTCCCAATACACTACCATTCTCTTATCACTGTTACTTCTTTTTGTCATGCTTTCGTTAGATCGTCATGCAAAAATCAAACAATGGAAAATCCATGATGGACTGTTACAATATTATGAAAAGGAAAGTTGCTACTCACCATAAAGCGGACATGCTGAGCCGCAGATAGGCACAACAAATGGAGTGTCACAAATAAGCTTTCGGCCTGTATGGCCTTCGTAAAAAATAGACGACACACACACACACACACACACACACACACACACACAAGCAAACGCAACTCACACACACACGTGACTGCAGTCTCTGATAACCGAAGCTGGCTTCAGTTGTCAGAGTCTGCAGGCGTGTGTGTATGAATTGCGTTTGCGTGCGTGTGTATCTATATCAGTCGTCTATTTTTGACGAATGCCATACTGGTCGAAAGCCTGTTTGTGACAGTCTTTTTCTTGTGCCCATCTGCAACTCAACGTCTTCACTATGGGTAGCAACTTTCCTTTTCATAATATTCTTTCGTTAGATCGTGGCTTTCGTGGTTGGTATCAGTTGTTCTGCATCTTGGTTATTCGTTCTTTGCTATTGATCTTTGTGACTTCTTATTACTTGTTATGGACCGAAGACAGCTGAGGACAGCCATGTGAGTTAAGATCACGTGACTTGAATTGACTTGACGTGACTTAACGTGACGCAGACAGTGTGAATGCAACATGACGTGACGGTGACGTGACTGAAGTCTGAATTGGCCCCCAGCTTTTTAATGGCAGAAGGTAATTGGCCTAAAGCAGTTGAATTCTTGGATTCAACTCAGTGCTTCATGATAAATTCGGCTTCAAAATTCTGAAAATTATAGTATTTGCTTTTTCATTGAATTTGATTCACCTAGGATAAATATATCACGTTTCATTTTAAAATTATTTTATTTTTCTCGCCATTTTAGCTTTACTGTAGATATTTATCAGTTGTGTTTAATAAAGTCAAATGCAATAAATTTATTGTTTAGTTGAAATTTCATTAATACCTTACGTAATCAGTCGTAGTAAGGAATTTCAGTTTTCCTACTTTATTATGTTTCTATTTTTTTTACTGAAGGTCAAAGATTCGTTGGTGCTCCGAAAAGTTTGATGTCTTTCACCATCGTTTGAAAGTTTTGTGATTGATGGATTTGTGTTTGAGATGTTAGGTTCCAGCTGATGTTATTTGGAATAAGATTATTTATATTAATTCAAGTATCAGAGTGTTTTGTGCGCTGTACATATAAACAATCGCTGGTCCCGTTTTCCACATCGTTGTGTGCCGTTTCCTATATTTTGTGTAAGTGTTATACAGCCAAACAGAATATATGGGGCTGCGTTGTTTGAGATTTTAAAATCGGATCCTTATTCGTATTTCATGATATTATATTTGTATTTCATTAAATTATAAGAAAGGGCCAGAAAGATGCAGAGTGTCGAAAAGAGCGGACATCGTTATTCAGGCTTTGCATAAGAGAGTTACAATTCCATGTCATTGTATTACACGCTTTCTGTGTGTTATGAATTTATATCGGTTAGTGTTGCAGTGAAAGACAGAGCGTATTACGGTCTCCAGTTCATTACTGTCCAAGTAAAAGATAGTTACGCTAACATAGGTGAACCTCTCATCTGTCATCAGTGAAGTGCCGTATGTCGCCAAGTTATCAGTTTTCATATATTGTGTTTGGCATGTCTTCCTGCATTGGTAGTGAATTGTAGCTAACAGATAAGTGCGTTACATTTTTATAGTTATGTTGTGGATATTATAACCGCAGCAGTTGTTGATTGTATGTTTATTCTATCGTAATCGTATTCCAGAATTTCATTTTGGAAGAAGAAAGTGGCAGCTGCGGCTTTTTTTTTTATAGGAGACTGCTCGACTCAATGCTGCCGTTTCATCCTAACCACTTAATTTTGACATGAATTTTGCGTAGGAAACAGTGCCGAGAGATCATACAAGGTAATGTGTGAAATCATATTTGTGCCGTATTAGTGATGTAGGTGTATTATATCCACGGGTTGTAAGTAGTTTAGTAAGCTGTGCAAATTATATATCTTGATTATGCTTATATTTTGATTATGCTTCCAGTTTGCTAACTAGGTACACATGCGATTAAGTAACATGTCTGTGAAGAAATGTAGTATTCTAGCCACTGAATGAAATGTTAATACGTATACTCATGAAATCAGTTGCAGCACTTGCTAAGTCAGACAATAAGTTTTCATGAAGAACCATTTGTTGTTATCTATGGCCACTTGGATAAAAAGGCTGTACCTTCATTTCCCAATAAACCAGGATATAAAATAGAAATTCATCAGTGTTGATATTACTGGGAGACAGAAAATAAAAAAAATAAAAATAAAACGTCAAAGGAGGCTATTGTTTGTGATTGGGTGTATTCTTGTGTTTATGCACAGTGAAAATAACTTGAATGAGAAAACAAGCACGTTCTGGAAATGTACGGACATCATTAGTTCTTTATGTGTGCCACATAGACCAAAAACAAGGAAAAAAACCTAACTTTCGTGCATAAGTTCATTCATTTTGTCTAGTAGAGTAGTGATTTGAGGCATTCTTATGTAAAGGGTACAAAGTACTAATTGCACGATGTTACTAAATATGTTATTAAGTAGGCTACGTGTCACAATTAAAAGACAAATAATAGAAAGCATAATTGTAAATGTAGGACTAATCATTAACTCCATTATTCATAATGTAATAATGATATATAGAAAGAAAAATATTCTGGCATGAAGTGTAATGGTAGCCCACTTGGCTGTAAAATGATGTGAAGTCTCGGTGAGGTTCAGATGTTACAGTTTGATCATGAGTTCCTGAAACAAACTGATTTGAGTGTGAAATACACATTAGCACATTGATTATACAAGGTCTGTATTTATTATTAGTGTGTGACATTATGACAACGTCAAAGGGGGCCATTTCTAATTTGGAAATAACTTATCTTTCCTGCATTACTTGACAAAACGTGACAGTTATATTATGTAGGAAATACTCCTAGCATTCTACAAAGTATTATTTATTCGATAATGAATCAGATTTAGGCTATCTAGACCATAAACAGGTGTCACCTTTGTTACACAGTACAGAATGTCCGACACTAATTTGACTTCTTGGCATTCTGCTGGAACATCTTAATACAAATAAAAAATGTAAGTCCAGATAATATTAATTTTAATTTTACAAGTGATTACCAGTTTCAGTTATGTAACAACCAAATCATTGTTAGATGTTTTTCTGAAGTAAATTACACAAAATCAATCATAACAAAATAAAATAACCTTTTACTACATTGTCTCGTACCTTTATTATTTGTTTATTTATTCATCCAGGGATCATCTTACCAAAGATACTCAGTTTGTCATCATAATATAGTGAGAAGAAACATCTCAAAAAAATGTACATACACACGGAATATATACACTGGGGTGACAAACCATGGGATAGGGAAATGCACATGTGCTGATGGCGATAGTATTGCTTACACAAGGTATAAAAGGGCAGTAACTTGGTGGAGCTGTCATTTGTACTCAGGTGCTTCGTGAGAGATTATGAGCACACAGTGGGAGTTAACAGACTTTGAACATGGAATGGTAGTTTGAGCTAGATGCATGGGACACTCTTTTTTGAAAATTTTTAGGGAATTCAGTATTCACAGATCTGCAGAGCCAAGAGTGTGCTAAGAAAACCAAATTTCAGGCATTACCTCTCACCACAGACAATGCAGTGGCCGACACCCTTCACCTAACAGCTGAGAGTAGTGGCATTAACAGACTAGCAACACTGTAAAATAACCACAGAAGTCAATGTGGGATGTATGAAGAATGTATCCATTAAGACAGTGCAGCGAAATTTGGCGTTAATGAGCTGTGGCAGTCGATGACCCACGCAAGTACCTTTGCTAATAGCACGACATCACCTGCAGTGCCTCTCCTGGAACATGACCACAGTGGTTGGACTTAGATGACTGGAAAACTGTGGCCTGGTCAGATGAGTCATGATTTTGTTTGGTAAGAGCTGATGGTAGGGTTTAAGTGTGGTGCAGCCCCCATGAAGCAATAGACTCAAGCTGTAAACAAGGCACTGTACAAGCTGTTGGTGACTCCATAATGGTGTACATGAAATGGGCTGGGTCCTGTAGTCCAACTGAACCCATCATTGACTGGAAATCATTGTTTTCTGCCACTTGGAGACCATTTCCAGCCATTCACGGACTTCATGGTCCCAAACAAAGATGAAATTTTTATGGTGACAGTGATCCATATCACCAGGCCACAATTGTTCACGATTGGTTTGAAGATCATTTTGGACAATGTGGCCACCCTGATTGCCCGACAGGAATCCCATCAAATGTTTATAGAACGTAATTGTGAGGTCAGTTCGTGCACAAAATCCTGTAGCAGCAACACTTTTCACAGTTATGGATGGTTATAGAGGCAGCATGGTTCAATATTTATGCAGGGGACTTCCATTGACCTGTTGAGTACATGCCATGTCAAATTACTGTACTATGCCTGGCAAAAGGAGCTCTGATATGATGATAGGAGGCACCCCATGACTTTGGTCACCTCAGTGTGTGTGTCCTTTATGAGGATGGTTGGCTGTGACCTTGATGAAGGAACTGTCCTGCAACTTGGTTGAAGTGTTGTAGGAACACTACAGGAAACCTAAACCAGGCTGACAGGACAGGGCAAACTCCATTCTTCTGAATGTGAGGTTAATATCTTAACAACTGCAATGTCTCATGCAGGTGGTCCATGTTGTACAGTATTCTTTGATATTAACAATTTTCCCTTCATCACTGCACACCCACTGGTGGCTCCTGAGCCATGAGCTGCACCTTGCACTAATTTGTCTGATTGGAAAACTGACTCCATGCCCAAACGCATGCAGTATTTGTCATGCATGTCTTCATGTTCTCCCCTCAGTCCATCTGAAAAACTGCATCAGCATCCCCCATGATGAGTGAGATCTTGAACCCAGGAGAATGACAAGACATTTCTACCTTGCACTATAGATGTTGGCACATGATTTTCTTGCAAAAGGGTCATTCCATTTCAGTTCAACCATGGGCTCCAGCTCATAGTCTCAGATTTGACTGAAATTCAGTACACTAATTCTACCATGTGTGGAACACTCGTGTACAAAGTATTAGTTTCCCCTGCCAATTAGTTCCAGAATTATGGCTTGTGAAAGAAGGTGGCGTTGCAACCCGCATCTGGCAATCTATTTTCAGACCCAACTTCAGGTCTTAATAACTTTGGAACTATTCCACACCAGTCAAATATTTACAACCCAGTAACATCCATTTAGAGAACACTCTCCATGAATCAAAACATCAACATATTTCTGAGGGAAAATAAAAAATACCAAAATGTGATTTAAAAAATGTAATTCATTAAAAGGTACATATTGTAGGTGCCCTCTATGCCAAATATAATTCACTCAGAAAGGGTTTTTTTTGTGGTAAGCTTAATGTGGTCTAACATACACAGAACTCATCATGCCCATATCAGTCACAAAAACTGAGTTACATGCACATGAAAATACAAAAATTTGAAAAATTACGTGACAAACATGGATTTTCTAAGTGTGGTAGCACAAAAGGGACATATATATCTCAAAATTTCAGTTTGTTATTGCAAGACATTTGTGTACAATGGAAGTTAACAGATGTATTTGGTGATGTGGCCATTGTTCCACAACACAATTGTGTAAAAACATATCGTAAACTGTTCTGCCTCTTCTTATCTTCTCTCACAACTGTTTAATCATCAAGCAACAACATATAGACAGATTAATACAACCTATCATTAATATTTACTGCACCTTAACTGCTAAAAACCAGTCGATTGTGCTTCGAACAGAAGTTCTCCCACACTTTAGCCACTGTACTCTGTATATTGAGTGTCAAATTGTACTGTCTTCCTGACACTGTGGCAGGAACTGGAACTGTCATAAGAATATGTTCAAAAGGAATCCAACACCTGCCTGCCAAATGTGGCCAATGAAATGATCTTGCTGGCCCGGCTGGTGCCATGAAGTTCACAAATACATCACCTTCTGCTTCACAGCACTCTGCAACACATCCTAAGTACCATTTGTCATCATAAACAGCAATAACATAGCAACCTGGTTGTATGTTGCTGCTTTTGCTTCTGAATCCTGAGCCAGACACTCTGTGAAGACACGTTGTGCATGAACCTATAGTTACAACCAGACAGTCTCCTCATCTGCAAATTGTCAGAGTCCGCTGGAGAGAAGTGTTGATGGCTCCTTATGCCTGCAACAGTTTTAACATGTTCTAGTCTGCTTTTTAGCAACTCTAATGATTCCCAACAATTGCTGCAGCTTTATCTGAATCTGAAACAAGCTGTCTGCATCATCACTATTACTTGCTAAATCATGTTAAAAGAAATGTAACCAAATACATCTCTGTCAACTTTTATTATACACAAATGCCTTGCAATAACAAGTTGAAATTTTGCCACATATTATATTATGGTCTACTTACACAGTGTTTGAAATTTGGCTTGGATATCACTTGTCCCTTTTGTGCCACCACACTTAGAAAATCCATGTTTTTCAGGTAATTTCTCAAATTTTTGTATTTTCATGTGCATGTAACTCAGTTTTTGTGACTGATATGGGCATGATGAGTTCTGTGAGTGTTTAGGCCACATTAAGCTTACCACAAAAAAATTTATACCCTTTTTGAGTGAATTATATTTGGCATAGAGAGCACCTTCAATATGTACATTTTTTTAATCACATTTTGGAATTTTTTATTTTCCCTCAGAAATAAGTTGTTGGTGTTTTGATTCATAGAGTGTGTTCTCTAAGTGGATGTTACTGGGTTGTAGAAATTTCACTGGACTGTGTGGAGTAGTTCCGAAGTTATTAAGACCTGAAGTTGGGTCTGAAGATAGATTACCAGATGCGGGTTGCAATTTCCGGGTCACGCCACCTTCTTTCACAAGTCATAATTCTAAACTAATTGGCAGGGGAAACTAATACTTTGTACACGAGTGTTCCACACGTGGTAGAATTAGTGTACTGAATTTCAGTCAAATCTGAGACTATGAGCTGGAGCCCCTGGTTGAACTGACATGGAATGACCCGAAAGCATTAGTGTTGTAGTGTGGAAATATTACCCCTTTTCATTATGGACCACTAATCTGAATTCTCTACACAATTATTATGAGTGTTTTAGCTGCCTTTTTAAACAGATTTACTGTAGTAATCATTTTTCTCCTAAGACAATTTATTATACAATTTTATTTCTTAAGAGAGAATGCTGTTTTGAGTTTCTTTGTTTTTCCGTGATAAATGTGAGTCCAGGCAGGCTCTTGTTCCATGATCATTGTGTATAGAACTATTAGTGAAGTACTTTTCCCTGATATGTAAAACACGTTAGTGGATATCCTCACTTTGCGCAGTAAAGACACCCAATTTTTTAAACAGCTGTTTATAATAAGCCCTACTAATGCTTCTCATTATTATTCTAATGGACCTTTATGCCATTTAAAAAGTATGCCCTTGTATCATGTCTTTGATCCCCAGAAAAGAATCCCATAGCTGAGAATCAAGTGTATGTAGAAATAGTATGTTACTGCAAGACATTAGCTGTTACAAACTGATTGCTGGACCCTGCTAGCAAAACGTGCCGATGACATTCTTCTTGCGAGCATCTTTGTGTTTTCATTCCGTCTTAAATAACACCCAATACTCACCCCTAAAAACGTGGTGTTTGTTACACAGTTTATGATCGCTGCTTAATGTGACATAATTGTGTTTCCTCCTATTATGCTGAAATGTGTACTGTTTGTATTTTCTCTGTTTAGTATTAATTTATTACACACCGCCCAAAAATAAACAACCTTGAGGGTTTCATTTACTTTGTCTAATAAGAGATCTGGTGATTTATCAGTGACAGTGATGTTGCTGTTATTAGCAAAGATAACTTTTTCTCCAAGTCTTATACTGTCTGGGGAATGGTATTAGACCCAATACACTATCCTGAGGAACACTGATGTTTCTATGTTTCTTGTCTGACAAATTTATCAGCAGCAGATGTGTGAACTCTATCTTCTGCACCTTGTCTTCCAAGTAAGACTGGAACCACAGATTCGCTATTCCTCTTACACATGGTGCTTATAGCATGTTTAGTAGTATTTTATGGTGAACAGCATCAAAAGACTTTGCGAGTCTAAGAATATACCTGTAACAGAGTCATTGTTGTTAAGGCCTTAAAATACCAATTTTTGTGAACTCAGTAATGGCCAATGTACTTCTCCTACATGGGAAACCAAAATTTGCTTCATTAAAAATGTTGTGTGTATTTATGTAATTTATTAGTCTACTTTTCATTATTGATTCATTTAATTTTTGAGAATGCAGGCAGTGGTGAAGTTTACAGTTTACAGTTCTCCACAAATGACCTTTCTTTAGTAAGAGCACAATTCGTTCGTACTTTAGATACTCCGGAAAGATTGCAGTAAGTTCACCATCAAAAGATGATCGGCTATGAGGACCAACATATTTTTCTTGTACAGTTGCTATCCGATTTCCTCTGTGCAATTGTTGGAAACTGACAGCATCTGTATACTGTTTCACATAGCGAATGTGAACTTAAAGTGAAGTCTGTTGTGTCTGGGCATATATGCATAGGATTTGTTTGTTTATTCTTGTAAATAATGTGATTGGAGACCCTAATTGATTACACATTGGTAATTTTAGAAGCTAATTGACTCATTCCACATTATAGTGAGGTACTTCTGCATTTGGGTAGCATTACAAAGCAGGCAGCCATAATCACTTTTGCAGCGGCAATGTGGTTCTTAAATTTTTATATGCAAAGGGTTGCCACAAGTTCTGGAAATCGGGGAAATTTGAAAAAAAGCTGGAAATATCTCGTTTTTGTCTCAGTAGATGAAATGGTTTGTTTAATGAGATGTCGTGCATCGTTGCTGTCTAGATGTGGCTGAGTACATGCACTGCTTTCCTACTCCCTCATTCTTAATGCTTTTCCCTTTCCTACCATTCGCCTAAGCTTGCAGTCAGTGCTGCCACCACTTCTTGTCACTAGCCTAGCAGTTGCCAATGAGAGGCAGGGAAGCGTGGTGAATGGTTTGTTTGGATCTAATTCTCAGAGACTATTGACACAGTGGCCAGAGACAGTGGTCGTTTGTGCATGAGTTATGTCTTAGTGATTATATGAAAGTGTGTGTGCTCTCGTTTTCTGACAAAGGTTGTGGCTGAAAATTTAGTTGCGAGAGTGTGATTGTCTTTTCTAAGTACCAGTCTGCAGGTCAGTGATCACCATCACGGTGAGTTGTTGCCTATTTCCATTAGTATTGATTCTCAGAGTATTCGCACAAGTTATCTATTGCATGGATTGATCGCCATGGTCTCATTTCAACAACATTGTGTCTGTGACTTGTGAATACCTGTAGCTGGCCGCATGAGGGGACTTCCACTACAGGCCCAAACTGCAGGCCATTTCTGCAGGTATCTCTAACGGGTCAGGATTGCTGATCTGAAGCCCATTGTTTCCCAGTAATGTGCAGGCTCTGCCGTCGGATCTAGTCTCACTGAACTGCTTGTTTATGTGTGGTGTAAAGCAACGGATTTTCATGCTTTATCCATGGACCCAGGACTGCAGTGCTCCTCGGCAGGCCAGGAGCCACGGACAGTGGATTTCAGGAATTGTGACTGTCTCACAGGAAGCACATTGTACAGTGCAGCATTTTATGGACATTTTATTTATTGTACTACATTTTGGCACTTTGAAAGTATTTCATATGTTAGAAAGTATGGGTGATAAGAAGTAGTAAATAGTGGCAGTCACTGGCGGTTAGTATGCTATGTACTCATTTATTGCTTGTCGGGGATCATGAAATGATGAGGAGGACAACACAACACGCAGTCCATGAGTGGAGAAAATGTTGAATCTGGGCCCACTGCATGGTAGGCACACATTACCACTCAGCTAAGCAGGTGGACACACAATACCTCTAAAATAGTAGACATAACGTAGTGGGTAGTACCTGACAATAACAAACTTTCTAGAACCAACATTTCACTAGCAGTTACCTATTGTGTTGGTTTACACAACTCTTTCCCACCTTATGCACTTCTTTCAAGGGACCTACTTCTTTCTGGCTAAAGTGGTTATTTATGAAATAAGTGAAGCTATTTTAAATCTGTCTTGCGACTCTGAGGAAATGCGTATTCTTGTTACCATATGTCTTTTGTTTTATTGAAATAAAATAACATCAGTGGTCTTAATGAAACACGTGTACCATTTAACTTGCTTTCTCCGTCTAAAAACAGTTCATTACAAAATATCTTGATGTTAGTACTTAAGATTTTTGCTCACACATTTGGAAATACATAAGTCCCTAAATTTTTTTTGTGAGCTTATTTCTTTACTCACCCTTGAGATCTTAAAATTTGTCAGGGCAAAATTCTAAAACTTGTATGGAAATCGGGAAATTTCACTTGGGGAAACTTGTGGCAACTATGATGCATCTATGTAGTAGAAGGGAAAATGGAAAAAAAGCAGTCTTCACCAGCAAAGTCAAACCTAATCACTGCATTTTTAACAAAGCTGGAGTAACAAATACTTTCAACCTTCATATCCTGGCAACCATTTCCCTGACTGACACAGGGGTTGTGTTGATGAGACCATGAATCTGCTTCAAAACTCTGATCAAATGTATCCTGCCACTGTGAATGAGATTGACAAATTAATCAGGGAAATCAGAAATAAAAACAACACTACAATTGCTGAAATATCCATCAGAATACTTAAGTTCTATTACAGCGTAGTATTTGACCTTGTGCCCTTTGAATCTACCTTCTGACACACTCCTTAGAAATTCTAAGGAGTTAATAGAGGTTTCACAAGTTCTCTGTTGACTTGCCACATCAAATTTAGATAAAACCTCAAGCTTTCAATGAATGACAACTTCCATAATCCTCATCAGGGGCTAGGTGTGATGTGGAACTAACATTATTCTCATTTTTATTCCCAGAGGACAGAATTGCTAGCATACATCATCATAACACAAAGACGATAACAAATAACAACATTCATATGTGATGGTAATTACAATATGTATTCGTTTATCCTCCATACATCCTGGGAAATAATTTATGAAGAGTGTGTGGAATCAGCAATATCGTGAACAAAACAGCATAACATTGAAAGGATGAAATGATAAATGACCCAAAAGAAGTGCTTGAGAAATTCATACAGAAGTTCAATACAATTGGCACAAATGAAGTACATGGCTGGGCACCCAATTGTAATTTTAAACAATGGAAAAGCCAGGTTGGAATATCAACAACTACAAAAAGGATAGATTGCTACTCACTGTAAAATGACACATTGAGTTGCAAACAGGCACAATGGAAGGACGGTTACTCATTAAGCTTTTGGGCAAAGCCTTCTTCAGAAAAGAAGGGATATCATAATATCATATGTGCATTCATGCAAGCAGGTATACCTCACGCAGACATGACTGCCGTCTCTGGCCACTTTAGCCAGGCTTAAACTGTTCTGTAGAATTAAAGCAGCAGTTAGAAGAAGGACAGGGGCAGCAGTGTGCGGGTGGGGAACAAAAGAGTGCTGTCTGGTGGAGCGTGCACAAACTACTCTAGAAGGTGGCAGGGCAAGGCTCGGACAGCGTTGATAGGCTACAGAGGGGAGGGGGGGGGGGGGGGGGGGACTGGAAGCAGAAAAGCAGAGGAGGAGAGAGGGGAGAAGAGGTGTGTGTGTGTGTGTGTGTGTGTGTGTGTGTGTGTGTGTGTGTGTGTGTGTGTGTGTGTGAGAGAGAGAGAGAGAGAGAGAGAGAGAGAGAGAGCAACGAGGGTGGGGGGCATGAATTGTAGTAAGTTACAGGGCAGAGGGGCAGAAACTATTTGGTGGAGGGTGTGGGGACAATAGAATCATACGATAACCTACTGTCCCCACACCCTCCACCCAGTGGTTTACCCTCACTGTTTGCAGGGTGTTCAGAAATTCCCATTACAAACTTGAGGACATGCAGAGGTGAGTGAACATGTAATATTTTGAATAGGAACCCATGTGTGGAAACTTAACATTTCCATTTTGTGATGGTTTCAGTTCAGGTGGATAACTCATCAACATCTGCTTGAGGAACTGAATTACGCATGATGCAGTACAGTTATCAGGCAACAAACAATTTGAAAGGAAATGTAATGAAACATCCATTTACGCGAGGCAAATTTGTTTGTGTTAGTACTTAAACATTGTCTGTTTACATTATTCCAAAGCAAAAATGAACCCAGCATACTGTATGTGTAGAACAGTACCGAAGCATTACAACAGCAGTTTGATATGGTGACCATGAATGGTGTTACAGATATTGTACCTACAAAGTGTGTTCTAGTGTCTCTTCAATTTCAAGTGCAGCAACCAGAACTCGTGCAAGCAGATTTTCCTCTGGCTCAACAGGAGTCTTGTAAATTTAACTGCGCGTACAACCTCACATCAGGTGACCTGATGTAGTACACATCATCCTGTCTACCCTATTGCATATCAGGACTAGCAACTCTTAATACATCTACATCTACATCCATACTCCGCAAGCCACCTGACGGTGTGTGGCGGAGGGTACCTTCAGTACCTCTATCGGTTCTCCCTTCTATTCCAGTCTCGTATTGTTCGTGGAAAGAAGGATTGTCGGTATGCCTCTGTGTGGGCTCTAATCTCTCTGATTTTATCCTCATGGTCTCTTCGCGAGATATACGTAGGAGGGAGCAATATACTGCTTGACTCTTCGGTGAAGGTATGTTCTCGAAACTTTGACAAAAGCCCGTACCAAGCTACTGAGCGTCTCTCCTGCAGAGTCTTCCACTGGAGTTTATCTATCATCTCCGTAACGCTTTCGCGATTACTAAATGATCCTGTAACGAAGCGCGCTGCTCTCCGTTGGATCTTCTCTATGTCTTGTATCAACCCTATCTGGTACGGATCCCACACTGCTGAGCAGTATTCAAGCAGTGGGCGAACAAGTGTACTGTAACCTACTTCCTTTGTTTTCGGATTGCATTTCCTTAGGATTCTTCCAATGAATCTCAGTCTGGCATCTGCTTTACCGACAATCAACATTATATGATCATTCCATTTTAAATCACTCCTAATGCATACTTCCAGATAATTTATGGTATTAACTGCTTCCAGTTGCTGACCTGCTATTTTGTAGCTAAATGATAAAAACTCTATCTTTCTGTGTATTCGCAGCACATTACACTTGTCTACATTGAGATTCAGTTGCCATTCCCTGCACCATGCGTCAATTCGCTGCAGATCCTCCTGCATTTCGGTACAATTTTCCATTGTTACAACCTCTCGATACACCACAGCATCATCTGCAAAAAGCCTCAGTGAACTTCCGAAGTCATCCACCAGGTCATTTATGTATATTGTGAATAGCAACGGTCCCATGACACTCCCCTGCGGCACACCTGAAATTACTCTTACTTCGGAAGACTTCTCTCCATTGAGAATAACATGCTGCGTCCTGTTATCTAGGAACTCCTCAATCCAATCATACAATTGGTCTGATAGTCCATATGCTCTTACTTTGTTCAATAAACGACTGTGGGGAACTGTATCGAACGCCTTGCGGAAGTCAAGAAACACGGCATCTACCTGTGAACCCGTGTCTATGGCCCTCTGAGTCTCGTGGACGAATAGCGCGAGCTGGGTTTCACATGACCGTCTTTTTCGAAACCCATGCTGATTCCTACAGAGTAGATTTCTAGTCTCCAGAAAAGTCATTATACTCGAACACAATACTTGTTCCAAAATTCTACAACTGATCGACGTTAGAGATATAGGTCTATAGTTCTGCACTTCTGTTTGATGTCCCTTCTTGAAAACGGGGATGACCTGTGCCCTTTTCCAATCCTTTGGAACGCTACGCTCTTCTAGAGACCTACGGTACACCGCTGCAAGAAGGGGGGCAAGTTCCTTCGCGTACTCTATGTAAAATTGAACTGGTATCCCATCAGGTCCAGAGGCCTTTCCTCTTTTGAGCGATTTTAATTGTTTCTCTATCCCTCTGTCGTCTATTTCGATATCTACCATTTTGTCATCTGTGCGACAATCTAGAGAAGGAACTACAGTGCAATCTTCCTCTGTGAAACAACTTTGGAAAAAGACATTTAGTATTTCGGCCTTCAGTCTGTCATCCTCTGTTTCAGTACCATTTTGGTCACAGAGTGTTTGGACATTTTGTTTTGATCCACCTACCGCTTTGACATAAGACCAAAATTTCTTAGGATTTTCTGCCAAGTCAGTACATAGAACTTTACTTTCGAATTCATTGAACGCCTCTCGCATAGCTCTCTTCACACTACATTTCGCTTCGCGTAGTTTTTGTTTGTCTGCAAGGCTTTGGCTATGTTTATGTTTGCTGTGAAGTTCCCTTTGCTTCCGCAGCAGTTTTCTAACTCGGTTGTTGAACCACGGTGGCTCTTTTCCATCTCTTACGATCTTGCTTGGCACATACTCATCTAACGCATATTGTACGATGGTTTTGAACTTTGTCCACTGATCCTCAACACTATCAGTACTTGAGACAAAACTTTTGTGTTGAGCCAACAGGTACTCTGAAATCTGCTTTTTGTCACTTTTTCTAAACAGAAAAATCTTCCTACCCTTTTTAATATTCCTATTTACGGCTGAAATCATCGATGCCGTAACCGCTTTATGATCGCTGATTCCCTGTTCTGCGTTAACTTTTTCAAATAGTTCGGGTCTGTTTGTCACCAGAAGGTCGAATATGTTATCGCCACGAGTCGGTTCTCTGTTTAACTGCTCAAGGTAGTTTTCAGATAAAGCACTTAAAAAAATTTCACTGGATTCTTTGTCCCTGCCACCCGTTATGAACGTCTGAGTCTCCCAGTCTATATCCGGCAAATTAAAATCTCCACCCAGAACTATAACATGGTGGGGAAATCTACTCGAAATATTTTCCAAATTATCCTTCAGGTGCTCAGCCACAACAGCTGCTGAGCCAGGGGACCTATAGAGACATCCAATTACCATGTCTGAGCCTGCTTTAACCGCGACCTTCACCCAAATCATTTCACATTTCGGATCTCCGTCAATTTCCTTCGATACTACTGCACTTCTTACCGCTATAAACACGCCTCCCCCTTCACTGTTCAGCCTGTCTCTGCGGTATACATTCCAATCTGAGTTTAGGATTTCGTTACTGTTTACATCTGGTTTCAGCCAACTTTCTGTCCCTAGTACTATATGGGCGTTGTGATCGTTTATTAATGAGAGCAGTTCTGGGACCTTTCTATAGACGCTCCTGCAGTTTACTATTAGCACATTAATATTGTTATTCCCTGTTGCATTTTGCCTACTCCTATCTTGCCGCGTCTCAGGAGGCGTCTTGTCGGGCCTAGGGAGGGGATTCTCTAACCTAAAAAACCCCCATGTGCACTCCACACGTTCTCCGCTACCCTTGTAGCCGCTTCCGGCGTGTAGTGCACGCCTGACCTATTCAGGGGGACCCTACATTTCTCCACCCGATAGCGGAGGTCGAGAAATTTGCACCCCAGATCTCCGCAGAATCGTCTGAGCCTCTGGTTTAAGCCTTCCACTCGGCTCCAAACCAGAGGACCGCGATCGGTTCTGGGAACGATACTACAAATAGTTAGCTCTGATTCCACCCCGCGAGCGAGGCTTTCCGCCTTCACCAATTCCGCCAACCGCCTGTACGAACTGAGGATGACCTCTGAACCCAGACGGCAGGAGTCATTGGTGCCGACATGAGCAACAATTTGCAGTCGGGTGCACCCAGTGCTCTCTATCGCCGCCGGTAGGGCCTCCTCCACATCTCGGATGAGACCCCCCGGCAAGCAGACAGAGTGAACACTGGCCTTCTTCCCCGACCTTCTCGCTATTTCCCTAAGGGGCTCCATCACCCGCCTAACGTTGGAGCTCCCAATAACTAATAAACCCCTCCCCCCGTGTGCCTGCTCGGACCTTGCTGAAGGAGTAGCCACATGTCCCCTCACAGGCAGAGCGGGCGATGCCACACGGCCAGCCTCCACATTGACCTTCCGCCTCGTGCGCCGCGAACGCCGCTGAACCCGCCACTCCCCTTGGGGATACCTTCCATTGTCATGGATAATTTTCTGACCATTTGAAAATCACTGAAATTCTGCCGGTGAATAGGAAATGAATAATAGTTGACACAAAAAACTGCAGACTAATATAGTTAACTTCAGAACTTGACAAATTTTTAGAGAAAGTAATATTAAATCAAGGCACATTTCATCAAACAGAATCTACTCAACAATCTACAGCATAGTTTTAGAAAACAAAAGTGTAAGGTAACACAGTAGCAAGTTCAATACTTGATACATTAAACAAGATAATAGACACCTTTCTGGTTATGAGTAAAACTTTTGATACTATTTTATTGCGTAAATTATAAGATTGCAGGATGAGAGAAATAGCCTTGAAACAACATACCTCCTATTTAAAAGGGAGGAAACGGCACACTAAGCTAACTCATAAAAGGAATGGACAGTTGCTAAAAACTATCCTACAGGATACCGGTACTTCATGTGGTGTGCGTAAAGGAAATATATTAGGGTCTTTTCTGTCCTTGTGTCTGTGAATGATTTAACAGAATCCCAAAACTGCTAAGTCATAAGCTGTGTGGATGACATGTCCTTTGTCAGCTGGTGCAGTGATATGCAAACTACTGCCAACAGTAGTGAAATCAGTTACAGAATTCTTTCAGCTTTATGTAAGATTCTTATAAATAAAGAGAAGACAGTGACAATGCAGTTCTTCCTTAGCTATAACCTAAGTATAAACATTACTCCATTTATGAGTAAGTGCTCAAGCACGTACAGTGCAAGCAGTTACTGATTTGTTTGACTGATGGGGCTGCTAAGTGCTATACCACCTACTGCACTCCCCCAACTTAAGCCCTCGTGAGTTCAACTCGATTTCTAAACTGAAGGAAACACTTCACGGCATTCGCTTCAGAACTGCTACGAATTTGTTGGGCAATAGACCGCGCTGCTCGAACTGTCAACACAACTGGCATTGCTAAGAGTATCCTACGACTTCCACATTACTGGCAACAGGCTATACACAATGCTGGTGACTACTTTGAAGGTCAGTAAAACTTTAAAACACGTATGATTTGGACAAGCTGTAAATAAATAGTTGCCACTATTAAAAGTTCCAACCCTCCTATGTCTTTACTAAATTGGGTCTCAGACTTCCTGAACCATGTTACCTTGAGGTAAATATATTCTGAATTGGAGATCTGGGATGGGGCACCAGCAGTCTATGCTGACAAGTTTTTCAGACTACAAAAATGGCGGTGACTGTGGTAGCTGAGGTAAACAAGACAGATCCTTGTAGAGGAATTTTCAGAAAACATCAAATAATTACCAACTACACTATGTACATCGTACATCCAGTTGAGCATTATACGGTGAACAGTTGTGTACATAACTACACGGGGTAAGGAAAATTTTCACAGAATTAGGGGTAATAAAAAGATTGCAGGCTGCAGTCCAGGTACAATAGGAACAATTTCTTTTTAGAATAGACTACCATCTGTAATTAATAAGCTAGCTAATTTAAATATCTTAAAGAATAGCCTGAAACGTTTATTAATGTAGAAATGCTCTTATTCAGCAGATGATTTCAAATTGTAATGTCTCCTTGTAAAACTGTTTAAGTGTGTAGCCATAAACTTGTCTTCATTACAGAAATCGGGCAATTTCTGATATTCACTTTTTATGTCAATGTATGCATTTTTCTTGACTGGTAAGAGCAATTAATACAACTTTGTATCTTGATGTATTTATGAACTAAAGCTATGAAAGCTTTTGAAAACTTAGTTTTTGAGGACAGCAAATGAATAAAAAGATAAATTGACGGGTGTCTACTTCCATGATCTGCAGAGTTCATAACTGGTGTCTCAATTATTGTTATTTATGCACAGTATCAATTTCAAATGCTTTCTTAGTAACAGAGTTATAGTAGTTTGAGAGATGAATCAGAATCCTTGTATGTTGAAATATAAACTTTTATCATGAGATTGCCCGGCCACTGTTGGTTTTTCAAAATTTCTGTGCACCACATTGAGTGTTCAACACAGAGATTAGCAGAAGTATGTGTTGACTATGCCATGTAATTACTGCAATTTGGTCTCTCAGGTGAGATTCATTGACAGGTTTTAACAATTTTTAATTTTTCAAGCTTGCTAGGAGGCAAGTCTCATTCCTTATTTGTTTTAAGACTCTTCCTGTCTTATTCATTAAGTAACCATGAAATTGAAGACATGCTACATATTGGTCCCCCTGGGTTGATTGAACGGTATCGCATCTTGGGTTTTAGACATAGCTTACTTAATTTCACAGACTGATGTCATCAGGTAGTTCATATTGTGAAAAAGACTGTTCTAGTGTTGAATATTAGGGTGTGGAGCACAGTTCTCTCCTGATCAGTATAATGATAGCAATGTCCACTGATATACATATCCATTCACATCTGATTTCAGTGCACAGAATGACCAAGCCGTCCAGTTGCTTTCCATTGAGCAAACATGAAAGGGAGTTTCCCATGCTTTTTCATCAGAAGGTTGGTTTGAACTCCACAGTTCTTTGCTAGGCATTCTCCTATTTGGGAGAAGGGGGTGTATGCACTTGCCTATGTCCAGCATTTTAATTGACTTAACCAAATCACTTACCGGGGAAACTACAGTTCAACATTGTCTAAAAACTATAGTGCAGCTTGGCAATTTACACACTGACAAATCATTGGCAGGGATGAAATAAGTGACAAGTGACGGAAAAAGAATTTTTAGTCTGGCACTTACCTACTGAGCTACACATCTATGTACAAATATGGAAAAAAAATGGATTAACTTTGGTTTTGAATGTGTCTGTTTAAAATAAGTAAGGGTACAGGCAGTGAGAGGCAGTCACCAATAGAGTTCAAGTCTAGTCTAGACCCCAGTTATGTCATTTCATCTCTCTCATTATATGATGTTCCTTTCTTTCTTCCTTCCAGTA
This sequence comes from Schistocerca cancellata, assembly GCF_023864275.1. Taxonomy (NCBI): domain Eukaryota; kingdom Metazoa; phylum Arthropoda; class Insecta; order Orthoptera; family Acrididae; genus Schistocerca; species Schistocerca cancellata. Next base: position 287,692,771 of record NC_064631.1, on the reverse strand, counting down.
GCCCAATGTGAGTTATATACCTAAAAACAAAGATGATGTGACTTACCAAATGAAAGTGCTGGCAGGTCGACAGACACACAAACCAACACAGACATACACACAAAATTCAAGCTTTCGCAACAAACTGTTGCCTCATCAGGAAAGAGGGAAGGAGAGGGAAAGACGAAAGGATGTGGGTTTTAGGGAGAGGGTAAGGAGTCATTCCAGTCCTGGGAGCGGAAAGACTTACCTTAGGGGGAAAAAAGGACGGATATACACTCGCGCACACACACACATATCCATCCACACATACACAGACACAAGCAGACATATTTAAAGACAAAGAGTTTGGGCAGAGATGTCAGTCGAGGCAGAAGTGCAGAGGCAAAGATGTTGTTGAATGACAGGTGAGGTATGAGTGGCGGCAACTTGAAATTAGCGGAGATTGAGGCCTGGTAGATAACGGGAAGAGAGGATATATTGAAGAGCAAGTTCCCATCTCCGGAGTTCGGATAGGTTGGTGTTAGTGGGAAGTATCCAGATAACCCGGACGGTGTAACACTGCGCCAAGATGTGCTGGCCGTGCACCAAGGCATGTTTAGCCACAGGATGATCCTCATTACCAACAAACACTGTCTGCCTGTGTCCATTCATGCGAATGGACAGTTTGTTGCTGGTCATTCCCACATAGAATGCATCACAGTGTAGGCAGGTCAGTTGGTAGATCACGTGGGTGCTTTCACACGTGGCTCTGCCTTTGATTGTGTACACCTTCCGGGTTACAGGACTGGAGTAGGTGGTGGTGGGAGGGTGCACGGGACAGGTTTTACACCGGGGGCGGTTACAAGGGTAGGAGCCAGAGGGTAGGGAAGGTGGTTTGGGGATTTCATAGGGATGAACTAAGAGGTTACGAAGGTTAGGTGGACGGCGGAAAGACACTCTTGGTGGAGTGGGGAGGATTTCATGAAGGATGGATCTCATTTCAGGGCAGGATTTGAGGAAGTCGTATCCCTGCTGGAGAGCCACATTCAGAATCTGATCCAGTCCCGGAAAGTATCCTGTCACAAGTGGGGCACTTTTGGGGTTCTTCTGTGGGAGGTTCTGGGTTTGAGAGGATGAGGAAGTGGCTCTGGTTATTTGCTTCTGTACCAGGTCGGGAGGGTAGTTGCGGGATGCGAAAGCTGTTGTCAGGTTGTTGGTGTAATGCTTCAGGGATTCTGGACTGGAGCAGATTCGTTTGCCACGAAGACCTAGGCTGTAGGGAAGGGACCGTTTGATGTGGAATGGGTGGCAGCTGTCGTAATGGAGGTACTGTTGCTTGTTGGTGTGTTTGATGTGGATGGACGTGTGAAGCTGGCCATTGGACAGGTAAAGGTCAACATCAAGGAAAGTGGCATGGGATTTGGAGTAGGACCAGCTGAATCTGATGGAACCAAAGGAGTTGAGGTTGGAGAGGAAATTCTGGAGTTCTTCTTCACTGTGAGTCCAGATCATGAAGATGTCATCAATAAATCTCTGCCAAACTTTGGGTTGGCAGGCCTGGGTAACCAAGAAGGCTTCCTCTAAGCGACCCATGAATAGGTTGGCGTACGAAGGGGCCATCCTGGTACCCATGGCTGTTCCCTTTAATTGTTGGTATGTCTGGTCTTCAAAAGTGAAGAAGTTGTGGGTCAGGATGAAGCTGGCTAAGGTAATGAGGAAAGAGGTTTTAGGTAGGGTGGCAGGTGATCGGTGTGAAAGGAAGTGCTCCATCGCAGCGAGGCCCTGGACGTGCGGGATATTTGTGTATAAGGAAGTGGCACCAGTGGTTACAAGGATGGTTTTGGGGATAACGGATTGGGTAAGGATTCCAGGCGTTCGAGAAAGTGGTTGGTGTCTTTGATGAAGGATGGAAGACTGCATGTAATGGGTTGAAGGTGTTGATCTACGTAGGCAGAGATACGTTCTGTGGGGGCTTGGTAACCAGCTACAATGGGGCGGCCGGGATGATTGGGTTTGTGAATTTTAGGAAGAAGGTAGGGGTGCGGGGTGTCGGTGGGGTCAGGAGGTTGATGGAGTCAGGTGAAAGGTTTTGTAGGGGGCCTAAGGTTCTGAGGATTCCTTGAAGCTCTGCCTGGACATCAGGAATGGGATTACCTTGGCAAACTTTGTATGTGGTGTTGTCTGAAAGCTGACGCAGTCCCTCAGCCACATACTCCCGACGATCAAGTACCATGGTCGTGGAACCCTTGTCCGCCGGAAGAATGACGATGGACCGGTCAGCCTTCAGATCACGGATAGCCTGGGCTTCAGCAGTAGTGATGTTGGGAGTAGGATTAAGGTTTTTTAAGAAGGATTGAGAGGCAAGGCTGGAAGTTAGAAATTCCTGGAAGGTTTGGAGAGGGTGATTTTGAGGAAGAGGAGATGAGTCCCGCTGTGACGGAGGACGGAACTGTTCCAGGCAGGGTTCAATTTGGATAGTGTCTTGGGGAGTTGGATCATTAGGGGTAGGATTAGGATCATTTTTCTTCGTGGCAAAGTGATACTTCCAGCAGAGAGTACGAGTGTAGGACAGTAAATCTTTGACGAGGGCTGTTTGGTTGAATCTGGGAGTGGGGCTGAAGGTGAGGCCTTTGGATAGGACAGAGGTTTCGGATTGGGAGAGAGGTTTGGAGGAAAGGTTAACTACTGAATTAGGGTGTTGTGTTGTGGTACCAGATTGTGTTGATTGGAATTTTGAGGTTTTGGAGGGAGTGGAGCTCGAAGTGGGAGATTGAGTAGATGGGAGAGACCTTTCCCCCTAAGGTAAGTCTTTCCGCTCCCGGGACTGGAATGACTCCTTACCCTCTCCCTAAAACCCACATCCTTTCGTCTTTCCCTCTCCTTCCCTCTTTCCTGAAGAGGCAACAGTTTGTTGCGAAAGCTTGAATTTTGTGTGTATGTTTAAACGAACACAAACATACACACAAAATTCAAGCTTTCGCAACAAATTGTTGCCTCATCAGGAAAGAGGGAAGGAGAGGGAAAGACGAAAGGATGTGGGTTTTAAGGGAGAGGGTAAGGAGTCATTCCAGTCCCGGAAGCGGAAAGACTTACCTTAGGGGGAAAAAAGGACGGGTATACACTCGCACACACACACATATCCATCCACACATATACAGACACAAGCAGACATATTTAAAGACAAAGAGTTTGAGCAGAGATGTCAGTCGAGGCAGAAGTGCAGAGGCAAAGATGTTGCTGAATGACAGGTGAGGTATGAGTGGCGGAAATTTGAAATTAGCGGAGATTGAGGCCTGGTGGATAACGGGAAGAGAGGCTATATTGAAGAGCAAGTTCCCATCTCCGGAGTTCGGATAGGTTGGTGTTAGTAGGAAGTATCCAGATAACCCGGACGGTGTAACACTGCGCCAAGATGTGCTGGTTGTGCACCAAGGCATGTTTAGCCACAGGGTGATCCTCATTACCAACAAACACTGTCTGCCTGTGTCCATTCATGCGAATGGACAGTTTGTTGCTGGTCATTCCCACATAGAATGCATCACAGTGTAGGCAGGTCAGTTGGTAGATCACGTGGGTGCTTTCACACGTGGCTCTGCCTTTGATTGTGTACACCTTCCGGGTTACAGGACTGGAGTAGGTGGTGGTGGGAGGGTGCATGGCACAGGTTTTACACCGAGGGCGGTTACAAGGGTAGGAGCCAGAGGGTAGGGAAGGTGGTTTGGGGATTTCATAGGGATGTACTAAGAGGTTACGAAGGTTAGGTAGATGGCGGAAAGACACTCTTGGTGGAGTGGGGAGGATTTCATGAAGGATGGATCTCATTTCAGGGCAGGATTTGAGGAAGTCGTATCCCTGCTGGAGAGCCACATTCAGAATCTGATCCAGTCCCGGAAAGTATCCTGTCACAAGTGGGGCACTTTTGTGGTTCTTCTGTGGGAGGTTCTGGGTTTGAGAGGATGAGGAAGTGGCTCTGTTTATACCTCCCACAGAAGAACCACAAAAGTGCCCCACTTGTGACAGGATACTTTCCGGGACTGGATCAGATTCTGAATGTGGCTCTCCAGCAGGGATACGACTTCCTCAAATCCTGCCCTGAAATGAGATCCATCCTTCATGAAATCCTCCCCACTCCACCAAGAGTGTCTTTCCGCCGTCTACCTAACCTTCGTAACCTCTTAGTACATCCCTATGAAATCCCCAAACCACCTTCCCTACCCTCTGGCTCCTACCCTTGTAACCGCCCTCGGTGTAAAACCTGTCCCATGCACCCTCCCACCACCACCTACTCCAGTCCTGTAACCCGGAAGGTGTACACAATCAAAGGCAGAGCCACGTGTGAAAGCACCCACGTGATCTACCAACTGACCTGCCTACACTGTGATGCATTCTATGTGGGAATGACCAGCAACAAACTGTCCATTCGCATGAATGGACACAGGCAGACAGTGTTTGTTGGTAATGAGGATCACCCTGTGGCTAAACATGCCTTGGTGCACAACCAGCACATCTTGGCGCAGTGTTACACCGTCCGGGTTATCTGGATACTTCCTACTAACACCAACCTATCCGAACTCCGGAGATGGGAACTTGCTCTTCAATATATCCTCTCTTCCCGTTATCCACCAGGCCTCAATCTCCGCTAATTTCAAATTTCCGCCACTCATACCTCACCTGTCATTCAGCAACATCTTTGCCTCTGCACTTCTGCCTCGACTGACATCTCTGCTCAAACTCTTTGTCTTTAAATATGTCTGCTTGTGTCTGTATATGTGTGGATGGATATGTGTGTGTGTGTGCGAGTGTATACCCGTCCTTTTTTCCCCCTAAGGTAAGTCTTTCCGCTTCCGGGACTGGAATGACTCCTTACCCTCTCCCTTAAAACCCACATCCTTTCGTCTTTCCCTCTCCTTCCCTCTTTCCTGATGAGGCAACAATTTGTTGCGAAAGCTTGAATTTTGTGTGTATGTTTGTGTTCGTTTGTGTGTCTGTCGACCTGCCAGCACTTTCATTTGGTAAGTCACATCATCTTTGTTTTTAGGTATATTTTTCCTTCATGGAATGTTTCCTTCTATTATAACCATATATATATATATATATATATATATATATATATATATATATATATATATATATATATATAAAGAAAGATGATGAGACTTACCAAACAAAAGCGCTGGCAGGTCGATAGACACACAAACATACACACAAAATCTAGCTTTCGCAACCAACGGTTGCCTCGTCAGGAAAGAGGGAAGGAGAAGGAAAGACAAAAGGATATGGGTTTTAAGGGAGAGGGTAAGGAGTCATTCCAATCCCGGGAGCGGAAAGACTTACCTTAGGGGGAAAAAGGTAAGTCTTTCCGCTCCCGGGATTGGAATGACTCCTTACCCTCTCCCTTAAAACCCAATCCTTTTGTCTTTCCTTCTCCTTCCCTCTTTCCTGACGAGGCAACCGTTGGTTGCGAAAGCTAGATTTTGTGTGTATGTTTGTGTTTGTTTGTGTGTCTATCGACCTGCCAGCGCTTTTGTTTGGTAAGTCTCATCATCTTTCTTTTTAAATATATTTTTCCCACGTGGAATGTTTCCCTCTATTATATATATATATATATATATATATATATATATATATATATATAAAGACCAATATGTCTGCTTGTGTCTGTATATGTGTGGATGGATATGTTTGTGTGTGCGAGTGTAGACCCGTCCTTTTTTCCCCCCTAAGGTAAGTCTTTCCGCTCCCGGGACTGGAATGACTCCTTACCCTCTCCCTTAAAACCCACATCCTTTCGTCTTTCCCTCTCCTTCCCTCTTTCCTGATGAGGCAACAGTTTGTTGCGAAAGCTTGAATTTTGTGTGTATGTTTGTGTTCGTTTGTGTGTCTGTCGACCTGCCAGCACTTTCATTTGGTAAGTCACATCATCTTTGTTTTTAGGTATATATATATGTGTGTGTGTGTTTGTGTCGCATGCGCACATTTAAAAACTTGTATTTCGTTATTAAGTGTTAATGATATTGTTTATTTGTGAAGAATAAGTTTTATTTAAATTATTAAATTTTGGAAGATATTAGTTATGAGTTATATAACTAAATTTATTGTTTCTGAAATAGGATGGACAGGGAAACTTGCAGTACCCCACTAACTGTTCATGGAACAGTTAGTCCAAAGTCACCTTCACGCTCGCTCACAGGAAGCCCAGTGGATGACAAGACCTCGGTGTTAACACCTGTCGACCGTGCTTCACCAGAACCAAACTGTGCAATCTGTCTGGGAAAACTACAAAATAAATCCTTCACAAATAGTTGTTTGCACCAATACTGTTTCACGTGTCTACTGGAGTGGTCAAAGGTATTTATATTTACATTTCAGCAGGGATTTAAATTGGCACAGCTTGGGTGCTTTATTTACATATATTAATCTTAAGACACCTTATGATTTGATTTGCATGAGAGGTTATGAACTGGGCGTGGCTATTCTCGATCTACTGGCTGCTACTCAGAACTGTGCATTACAATTTCTTACTGTACTCTTATTTGCTTATTACTTTTAAGTTTGTAATTGAGCCAGGAGCTCCACTGTAATAAGCCTTACTGAGGTGTACACTATGTGTGAAATAGTGTGTATGTCTTCAAATTGCGAGTCCTGTTACTCTTGAACTCTGAAATGCTGCCACTTGAAATACTCCTTGGACAAGAGATGTAATTATTTCTTGATATGGATTACTTCACGTCTGCAGCATCTCTGTGCTGAAATCTGTAAACTTTTATCACATCCCAGCTTTCTATTAAAGGATAGAAACTATTTCTCCTGATGGCAGTTATGTCTACTGGTACAATCGACGATGTAAGGGAACACCATATTTACAATGAACGTTTATATATTCGACCTAATGGCCATTGTCATCAAGCCTTGGAGACGTGGTGTCCATTTGGCCAGTGTACATGCACAAGCTACTACTGCTGAACAGTTCACAGTTCTAAACTAGCCAATAACAAATAGTTTCACTATTGCCAACATCTTTTTGGTGGTTAAGTAGACTTTGTGTAATACGTTGATTTACCAGAAGTAATACATTATAGCGCATTATACCACAAATCTCCGCCCTTGAGTGAGTGGTGTCATCACACCTCTATTAAATAAATAAATAACTAATTTTAGTTCTAAACACCCTTTAGCGTTGTAAAATTAAAATAGTAACATTTTGTCTCTCTTTATTTTATCTACTTTAAAATTATTAAACTGGAAACTATTGGTGCATAGCATTTGTGCGGAGTACCATTTTCATATAATTCAACTTGAATTAAGTCTAAAAGTATGACAAAGTCATAATGTGACATAATCAAAACCTATGTAAACATTCTCACTTTATTTGTACCTAGGACTAACCACAAAGAGAGCTGGTAAACCATTTGCACATCTAATTTATACTTCAATTCTTTAGTTAAATTAGGATAAGAAATCATTATGAAACTGTCATTGGACATCAAGTAAGTATCATTTCCTATTACTATTTTAATGTTGCCTAACTTCATCCTGGAGCTACTTGTACGTGCACCACTACTCTGGCAATCTTATGAAAACAGGATTAAACATAAAGATAATGTAACTATTTCTGCAATGGAAACTATTGAATGAATGTTATGCCACCCTGTACCCCAACGATCCCTCCCTGGGAGGTACTTCACTGGTTGCACCATAGGATGAAGATATATGCCAATCCTACAGAACAGACACCGCTAGCTTCACCTCCTCGGACTCACAACATTTTTGTGAGTACTTGTGTGGTGAGCATGGGATTCCAAGCTGTTGCAGCATCTGCTTCCTTTCCCGTGGTGCAGTCTCTCATCTCTGGTTATCCTTCTTGCTCTTACTCTTTCTCATGTTGGCAGTCTTTGATGTTGATCTGGCTATTCCCTCGATTCTGTCTTTCTTTCTTGAAATATTTGTTCATTCACCACCTTTACGCTGTAGGAATTTGTGGTCCCATTCTGAGTTTGACCTTCATTTTCCAAATTTTTCTGTTGTGTGGACCAACTGGGAAAGCATGCCTTAAGTAGCACATACTACTTGTAGTGTTAAACGTCATACGTGCACAATACCAGCTTAGGCTCTTATTTGCACTTCAAAGCCAACCCAGTGGCCAATCCTACATGGTGGGGTTGTTATGTACCCTTTTGGTTGAGTCTCTTGTCAACACAGTGATTGCACTGCTGATGCTTGAACCGCTACCTCCTTATGTATACCAAGAAATAGATGCCCTTCTTCGCGGAGCACCAGGACTCCCGGTCAGTAGGTGACTTCGGGCCAGACGTTTCTCAACTATAATGTATTAAATTACACCAGAACTGACTATTATTATCTGGCCATCTCATCAGACAGGTATAGAAATCTCAGTGTGAATAATTATAACTCTACTGCTTTTCTTGTCATGGTTACCCCGTGGGAAGAGGAACAAGCCAGCTATCTAGGAGCAAAACAATTAACACAATACTTAGTATATATTCGAACTGATGGGGATACTTTCACTGTGACAAAGCCTTTATTTTTTGTGGAACATATTGAAGGCAAATTAGGAGAAGTTGAGTCATTAGCCCTGCAGTGCTTCTAATGTTTACACTTTGATCATATGTCCTTCCACTGCATGGTGGACCCAAAATGCAGTTACTGTTGATGATCACTCTACCAAGATAGTCCTTGTGAGTTCAATCACCTGTGTGTGTCAGTTGCATGGAACATCCTCCTCCTCATCCACTGGTTCGTCCGGTATTCAAGAAAGAAAAGAAAATAGAGGAATATAAACTTATTGATCGCCTATTGTATACTGAGTCAAGTAAAAAATACAAATGCTTACATTCTGCTGATATGATGTCCAGTTACGCGAAAGCCACACCCATCTCTCCCACTATGTCAATTTTTTCGAAATGTATGAAGAAGCTGCTGAACTACCTTTGTCCTACCGCCATGACTTTCTCGTCAGCAGATATGCATGCCATTTGTCATGCTTGGCTACCCATCTGATGCCTCCTTCTTTGATGATTCCTTTGATCGCAAGTATGGGATGCGTCCTTCTTCTCTGTTACCACCTGGAGTTCGTTTCGGCTCTTGCTGTGGCAGCTTAACTTCACACTCTCTGCCACTTTCCCAATGGTCGTGATCCCTTCACCACCTTGGCTTCATGTGGTGGCCCATGTTAACCTTGGCCTTCATTCGCTTCCTAAGGACTCAACTCCTGCCTTGCTCTATCACCTTCAGTTTCAAGATCTGCACACGAAATGTCACGATAGTACCTTTGTGTACACTGATGGTTCTTGGACTGACCATGGTGTCGGGTGTGCCTATGTCATTGATATCAATGTTTTTTGGTATCAGCTTCCAGAACACTGCTCAGTATTTACAGCAGAGCTCTTCACCCTGTATCAAGCCACGCAGTACATCCAGCAACACAGGCTTTTCAATTGAGTCATCTGCTCCTACTTTCTCAGTGCCCTTCAAAGCCTCTTTGTGCTGTACATCATCCATCCCTTAATGCAGCAGGTCCAGGAAAGCTGTCACTTGCTCACTCTGGATGGAGCCACTGTGGTGTTTATGTGGGCTTCTAGTCATGTGGGTCCAACAGGAAATGAGCCTACTGAGGCTGCTGCCAAGGCTGCAGTCCTCGTACCTCAGCCCGCTAGTTCTTACAGTCCCTCCGATGATCTCTGTGTTGCTGTCTGTCAGCAGGTAGTGTCACTTTGGCATCACCATGGTCCTCCCTTCATGGGAACAAGTTCCTGGTTATTAATCCTCTCCCAGTGGCTTGGATGACATCCTCTCGGCCTCTTCACCAAGAGGAGACCATTTTAACTAGTTTGCGTATCAGGCACTGTCCTTGTAGCCATCACCATTTGCTCCCCCACCACTTTGTGCTCATTGCCCTCAACCTTTGATGATCCGCCATTTCCTGACAAAATGCCATTTTTTAATCACTTCTGTTCTCATTTGTTTTTGCTGTCTGAGTTATCGGCCATTTTAGCAAACGGCGCATAGCCTGTCGCCCATGTTTTAATTTTATCCGTCGTAGGAATAGGGTGAAGGACATTTAATCTGTAGTTTTAACCTTTGTTTCTCTATGCTGTATTTTGTAGACCTTTCTCCGCGTCCCTGTTTTTAGCTGCCTTCTCTTCCATCAATTGGGATTGACATCATTTTTAACTCCTGTCATTGTCTTGGTGTTCTGCAGTCTTGATGTGGGTGCATATGGGTCTAGTTGTTTTTGTGCTCCAAAACAAACGAAAAGTCAAAGGACGTGAAGTTACACTTCCTAGCCGGTATGTCTTGATATCTGAAGATGTGAGAAGAAAGCTTCTATCTTAACAAAGTCTATTACGTAGGTTACTCCTTTTTCACCAACTATGCAGAGAAAAGTTTGTAACTTTATGACCCACATTAGGCCCGGAAGAGCTGCAAGGAATGAGCCAACCGTTATGGACTGGATGGCGATACACTACCATCCAAACAGTATTACTTACTTCAAGTGCACTTAATGAAGTGTGGTAAAAAATACCAAGATGTCAGAGAAAGATTTCTGGAAAAGTTTGCTTCCCAAAATAATAAAAATTAAGACTGAAAATCAAGAAAGCCATTATCCCTAAGGATTATCATTGCTGTTTTGACAACATCCCATGCGAAAGATCATCATCTTGGACATTACTGTTTCAACAGTAGCAGTGCGGTGTAGCTCTTTGTTCAGCAGTTTGTTCTTGAAGAAATCTACGGTCATTACCAGATGTATGTGAACCATGTGTATGTTTGAAGTTTTTTCCATGAAGTATTTCAATAACGTCTTTCCAAAATGATGTTATTGTTTTCTCAGCACCAAAAACAACATAAAAGTGATAAGTCATACAGAAAACTGACAAGCAAATACTGCGTAAGTAACATTCCTGATGCATAAATCCCTCATATCAGCAATAATTAAGCTTTCTAAAGAGTATTTTCTTTGTTTCACTTTTTGTTACAATGCAGAACATCATTGTAGTGCCAAAATGCTAATTTCGTGTCCTTGTGAAATGTATCAGGTATCCTAGACGATTCTCCTGTAAAATTCATGTTTTGCTATTTACGTGGTATTGCTTCTTCACCGATGATTTGCAGCATGAACATACCTCCAGGCATGCCACTGACTTACCTTGAGTTGACCATCTTAATCCCACAAATTTCCCCCTCCCACTCTTACTGCCCCTATCCCCCATTCTACTTCTACATGGGGATTTCAGTTTTCACCATCCCTTTTGACGAAGTACCACTTCTTTTGGTAATGGCCTTTAGATTGATTAGCTTCTTACCAACCATAATCCGTGTCTTCTCTGTGGTGATTTCCCTGTCTAGTTCAGTGCTGTCTACAGCACCTTTTCAGTAGTTTACCTAATGATCACTTCCCACCATCTCTTAGATTCGCTGCATTGCTCAGTGCATGATGGTCTGTGTGACTGAGACCATTCTCCTGAGATTATGTCACTTCCTTCCCACTGCCAGATGGATTGACTACCATATTGAGTGCCTCGAAGAGCCAGTTGGCAGTTGCATGTCTCTGCTGTTACGTCCCCCCCTCCCCCATCGGACAGCATCAGTCAAGTTGTGCAAGACATTTCTGATGCAATCACCCATATCACTGGAATTGCTATTCCTCTTCCTGCAGTTTCCCTTCTCCACCAACTGTTGCCATGGTGGATCAAAGATGTTGCAGTAGCTGTTAAGCTCTGCAATATTTTGAGCAACATCCTTCTCAGGCCAGCCTTTCCACTTTTAAGTGACTTAATGCTAAGGCCCACTACATAATTGAACACAGAAGGAATGTCAGGAGCACTGGTCTCATCCCTGGGAACGTTGGCCTTTGCATCCCATTCTAGGCCACCACTGATATACAACTATTCCAAGTCTTATTCTTCAGGGTGATCTTTGTACTGTAGTGTTGATTCTTGCTTGAACACCGTGTGACCCACTTTGTAACAGCAGCATCTTACCTTTCTACTACAGAAACAAGAAATTAAAGACATCTCCGCCATGTTTCACACTCCAGCCTCCCACCCCACCCGCACCAAGCCGAATCAGATAATGAACCTTTCACTGACTGGGAACTACCTAAGCTCTGTGCCTTTTCTCATGATAAGGTCCCAGGCCCTGACTGAATTTATAATCAGATGATACAACACCGAAATGTAGCTCAAAGGTAGTGTCTACTCAGGGTCTTTGGCCATATTTGGCTCCAAGGTATCTTCCTTTTGCAATGGTGGTATAGTATCATTGCCCAATCCTTAAGCCAGGCAAAAACCCTACATCTTTCGTTAGCTACCAACTGATTAGTGTCTCCAACATACCCTGCAAACTACTTGAAAAGATGATTGCCCGCCGATAATGCTGTGTTCTTGAATCTTGGTGCCTTTTGTCCCCCATGTCAGTGTGTTTCTAGGAGGGGCAATCCACAGATGACTATGTGGTCAGGTGGGAAACAGCAATATGACAGGCTTTTTTTAAATACCAACAACTCAGGGCAAATTATGCAGCTTGGTGCCACAACATTTTATTTACCTTTCATGACTGGGGCTTTTGATGCCCCCAACTGATTTTTGTGTGTGAGTTTTTATCCCACCACTAGTTGTTCCAGGTGAGAATCGGCTTGTCACTCAGTTCTCTGTGAATCCAAGAGAAGGGTGTCATACACGGCTCTAACCTGGGCATCACACTCTTCCTCATAGCCACCAATGAGTTGGTGATCTCTGTCAGACCACTGGTCGTCCTGCACTGTATGTTGCCGACTTTTGCATTTGGCGTAATTCCCACTCACTACCCTAAGCTGAACGCCAGCTGCAATGTGCTGTCTGCAGGGCCTCTGCTTGGACACTTTCCTGTAGTGACTACCTCTAATGCGACAAAGCTGGTCATGTGTTTCAGTCATAGTACCACAGTCCATTCTGACACAGAACTCTACGTTGGTACCCAGTGCATGGACTTTGTTGCACAGTCCCATATTCTCCTTTTGAAGGAAAGGAAGAAAAAAGCTGACTTTGCTGCCTCATATTCACCGAGTAAAGACTAGCTGCATGTGGAAGCTTAACACTGTCCACTTCCTATCCCAAGTCTCATGGGGTGCAGAGTATGTTACTCTTCTCTAAGTTTTCAAAGTCGTCTCGTCCTGACTGGACTGTGGTTCCCAGGTTTATGGCTCGGCAGTGCCTTCTGGACTAGTCCCGCAGACAGTCTTCTTGCCAAAGCAGGAATCGTCCCTCTTCAGTTCTAACGATACCAGCTATTGGTCTCTAAGCAATTCAACAGTCCAATGATCATTCAATACATCTCTTTTTTTTTGCATACGAAGGTTGCTGACATCCTAATACCAGCTCTCAGGTGACATTACTAGTTGGAGTGCATGTTGCAGCCCTCTGCAGGATCTCTGCCTCTCCTCTGTGGATTGATGTGCTCTCCATGTTCTGTCATGCCCCCCCCCCCCCCCCTCTCTTACCTGCTACCCTTGTTTGGTGCCCAAGTCCTCAATTAGGACAGACCTATTTCGTGGTCCGTAAGTCTGTCACACCCGTGATCTTTTGGCATGTGTTACATTCATTTCATTCTTCAGGAGTGTTACACTGACAGCTCTAAAACCATGCGTAAGATGAGATATGCTTTTACATCCATTGCAGATCAGGAACACCATGCTGTGAGCGTGTAAAGTTTTATAGTTGTTGTGGTGGGATAGCTGTTAACAGAGCCCTCCACTTTATAAACAGGCCTCCCGTACCATGTTGTAATATGTAGTGACTCAGTGAGCAGTGTTTGGGACTTCGACTGATGTTACTTTTGTCATGCTGTGTCCTCTGCTATTTGTGACCCCCTCACTGACCTTAATCATACTGGTTGCTCAATTGTCTTTTTCTGGGTCCCAAGTGATGTGGATATCCCAGGGAAGGAAATGGCCAAATGTTTGGTTAGAGGAATGATTACTTGACCCCCCCTCCCCCCAATTCACTTTGACAATCCTAGATAATGATTTGCGGCTGCAAATATGACCTCTATTCACCTAAAGATGGAGTGATATCCCCTTTCGTTCCTCCTGGAAGGATTCCACCATCCGATGTCACCAATGCATTCATCATACCAGGCTAATCCATAGTTTTATTTTGTGTAACAAGCAACTCCCATATTGCGGGTGTGGAGCCTTACAGACTGGTCATATACCGATGGAATGCCCCTCCTTTTGGCCCCCCATGCTAAGCGTTGCCTTCCGAATACTCTACCTCCAGTATTGGCAGATGATTCTTATGACAGTTGAATTGGTTCTGTGTTTTCTCTTGAAAGTTGTTTTTATGCTCAGATATAATGTTTTAAACTCCTTTGAGAGCAGGGTCAGTGTGGTTGGAGTTGCACTGATCCTTACCAGTCCAATCTGTGTACTTTAACTTCTGCTTCAGATATTTCTCAGCTCCGGCATCAGTATCCATTCAGTGCCTTGATTTTTCCAGTCCTATGTACTTAGATAATTCAGCCAAATTTCTGGCAGAAATCACCAACTCCAGATGAACTATCTCTTGGCCGAAGATTTGATGACCTTCCTTTTTAGTCCCTGAACCTGCTAACCAACCACAGAAGTATCGTCAGTCCTTTCCAAAGACCTCACCTTTTGTTGCAGTCCCATATTCAGTAATGCTGGACTTGTTAGAGACTGCCTACAGTGCCTGTCCACTGCTCAAATTCTCTTCTATATGTTTTCTATAGTAAAACGCTCCCTGTTTGGGAAAAAAAAGTTTCTTTTCCATGAAATGATCATATTTCTTCTTTCAGGGATATATGTAGACATAAATTTCTGGGAATAATTGTATTGCACTTGTTTTCTGTTTGGGTACTAAGTTCAACTATGTCGTGCTATATACCATCCAGTCACATTTATATGACCACCTGTCAGAAACCTGAATAACCACCTTTTGGCAAACCAACCACTACAAGGTGTGCAGGAAGAGAGTCAGTGTGGTCTTGGATGTAACTAACAGGGATGTAGAGACATGCTGACTCCAGTGCCATGGCCAGCTGTACTATCTTTGTCGTTGAGGTTCCGTGGTGAAAACAGCCTAATCGAGATGGTCCCACAGATTCTGGGTTGGGTTTGAATCCAAGGAGTTTAGTGGCGAGGGGAGTAGGGTAACCTCATCATGGTGCAATTCAAACCGTACACTTACAGTACGAATGGATTGACACATTGCATTGTCCTGCTGGTAGATGCCATTGTGCCGAGGAAAAACCAGCTGCAAGTAGATGTGGACATGATCCCCAAGGATAAATGCATACTTGCGTTGATCCATTGTGCCTTCCAGAAGATGAGAGCCTCTGGGAATATCACAAAAAAATATTCCCGAGATGATAACGCTCACTTGTCCAGCCGGAACTCTTCCGACAGTTATTGCAAGATATTTGCTTTCAGACATTTCATGCCATAACTGCCAATGACCACCTGTCAGGTGCAGCATATAGTTTGATTCCTCTTCCAAGGCCACCTGTCACCACTCAGTGGACATCCAGTTGCATTACTGGTGTGCAAATTCCAGCCTTTGTTGCCAATTAACAGCAGTCAGCATGGGTGCATGAACCAACTGCCGGGTGTGGAAGTACATATGCAGCAGTGCTCCCTGAACTATTGTTAAGGAGACACTATTGGTAGCGCCCTGATTCAACTGTGTGATCAGTTGCTCAGCAGTTGTACGTCTGTTCGCCATACATGTCTCTGCTGCTGCCTTTTCCTCTGTTGCCAGTTTTTGATAGCACCATTTTGCCCTACAAGGTGTACTTCAACCATGACGGCATACAAACAATTTATAAACTTACCCATTTCAGAAATGCTTCCACCTTTGGCCCAAAGAGCAATGATTATGCCCTTTTGAATGTCAGATAAATTGCAGCATTTCCGCATTACAACAATGACTGCACTGCTTCTAGTGCTGTCACCTGCTGTCAGAGTGGTTATTGCACATTGACGTAGAACATAGGTGGGGGACACGTCATTGTGACAGTAAGAACTTTGACTCGTCAGTCCTGGCCTTTTAGGTGAGTGTTTCTTTGCACCCTTCATGAAAGCTGTGAGTTGGTCAAGGAGAGCATCACAGTTGCTTAGAAGATTGGTAGTTAGGAGAATTTGTGCAGTACACCTGAATTTGAACTAATTTGTCTTCTCTTGTAATTCCATTGCATTACAAAATAAAAATTAATTCTTCACTTTTGTATTCACTTGTTTCATATTTAAGCTTCTTAAAAAGTAATTTCATTTCATTGAAGTATTTGCTGCTCAGTGTTTGAAGCACAGTGAAGAGAGAAGTGTCTGGGACTGTCATAGCCAGTCACAGCCCTTTCAGCTGATCCATCATCGTTACTTTATGTTAAAAAGCAAAAAGTTCACCCAGTAGCAGCTAAATATTGAAAAGCTCCATTTAAAGTAAATTATCTTATAGTCTTATTTCTTATTTACCAGTTTGTATAGCATGACTAAGGATTGAGTTTTGTTTTCCCATTGAGTTTCTTTCATCCATTTTCACTGATGTATTGAAAATAGTGCTGTTTTGTAGTTTAAATGTGGTGAACAGACAGATTTGAAAGATATGTTAGAAATGTTTCTATCAACAGAAAGCAACAAATTAAAATTATTTTTTTTTTTTTTGTCAACTTATGTTCTGAATTCTCTGCTTCAAGAATTGTTGCTTTACACATCTGAAAATTAACAAGTTCTCAGAAATTTTAGCAAACTCAGTTAATATTTTTAGCTGTCACAAAACAGTCACATGTATATAAACCTCTTCTTATTACAAATGAAAGAAAATGCTCTTCTTTACAGTTTTTATGTAAGATGAGCTTTTTATGATTGTCTTGACGTTTTAAGTTGCTGTGTTCATATATGCTGGCGATGGCACAACAATAAATTTTATTCATTTATTACAATAAATGCAACCTATTCCTCCTATTTTTAGGGTACCATGTCTCAATGTATAAAAACCAAACCGTTACAGGATAGCTTTTTTGTACATCTGTCCATCTGTCTGCTGTCTGTCAAAAACCCTTTCTCTCAGGAACAGGTTAACATATGATGTTCAGATGTATGTCATGTATTAAGGTATGTGGTCCCTTAGAAGATGTAAATGTCTTAAGCTTCTAAGTCAATGCATTCAAAAGATTCTGTCATTTATGTCACATATTTTGATACTTGCAAACTCACTCATCAAAAGCTATAGGGTACTTCCCCTGGTCTTAGAATCATGAAATTCAGCAGGAACCAAGGTTTCATAGTACAAGTAAAACGAAACAATCTGAAACGTATTGAATTGTAATTATATGACTTTAAAAAATATTTTTTGTCATTTGAACTACATTGTATCCATCATTCGGCAAAAGTGTTACAGTCGAACATTACTTCTGGCATACAAATAATACAAGTTATACTCGTGTTTCAGTAACTAAATAAAAAATGTATTATTGATTTCTCTCTCTCTCTCTCTCTCTCTCTCTCTCTCTCTCTCCTCCCCCCCCCAACTGAAGTTTCCTGCTTGCTTCTTTTTGTATGTCTAGGGGACTACCGTAGAGATTTTGACACAGTCTTGGAATTCCTGAGGCCAATATCATTGAGATCCTCAATTCCCAAGATGAATTATATATAGTGTAGTAAAAGTCCCAGGAATTTAAAATGGAAGAAATATTCCCAAAATTCATAAATTCCTGGGAATTTATGATTAATTAGCAAGATAGCTCAAAAAGCTGTTAATTAATAGGTAAAAGCAGTAATTGTATGGTTAAATCAAACTCAAAAACTGAAATATAGTTTAAGTTAAAATTATAATTATGTAAAATTTGGGGCATTTATGATTTTAAAAATGAAATCGCTCAAATTAATAGGTCATTGTGGTAATTGTGTGATTAAAAAAAATACAAACACTTTTATGTGTTCAAAAAAATATTATAATTTAGTAAAAACATTAAAAAAATAATTAGAATGCAAAATGTTATAAAAATCAAATTAAAACTATTAAAAGGCAAAAGGTTTAGTACAGCCTCTTTACATTTCATATTCAGTCTTTTTTAAGTCACTGTCACTCTCAATGTCCATTATATCATCTGGATCCTTTTCTTCTTCTGCATTTCCAAATAAAAAAAAAAAATCATCGTCATTGTTGTAGTTACTTGATTCGATCTTGTCATCTTCTTCAATCTTGAGGATTTATTCGTCTTCTTCCTGTACTCAGAAGAAAGATGGTTTCTTTTCTTGAAATGCAACCAAGAAAATGTACTAAATGTACACTCTGTGGCAGCCGAAGATACTTGTGGCCCCAGTGTTCTTATGGCTACATCTGCCAAGTCACAAGTACCTCCCAACCCCCTCCACCATGCCAGAAGCCTGATAATTTTATCCTTATCATCCATCCCATCCCAAAGAAACTTTCTTGAGAATAAGCCTTCCTTGTCTCTGTAGTTACATAAAATTTCTCTTACATTTAATACTTCCAAACCCATATGCTGAGCACAATCACGAACAAAACCTATGGCGCCTAGTAGTTCTGTAGGGTCGAGCAAACGTCCCTGCATTTTAGGATCCAGCCTAAATGCTGCGAGATGGATTGGTCCAGTGATAAAATTTTTTTCTCTCGATTATCTTCTCCATGACTGTCTTGTCTTTGGAGTTTTGCATGGGTGATGTTGGTAAGTTTTCCTCCATACTTTTCTCTAGTTTATTTAATTTCCTGACCACTCTTATGTATTTGTGGGTCATTTGATTCAGTGGGTGTGATAAGATCAACAATTGGTTTCAGCAGATTTATCATTTTTTCTATTCTAACCTGAAACACAGCGTCGTCTAGTAGTTTCCTTTTAATAGATGGGTCTAAATCAGCCATTTCATTGATGGCTGATGTTTTGAAAACCACTTTGTTCGATTGCAAGCTCTCCAAACAAAAAAGGTGGCTGCTCCATCTGGTCTGCCCAGGCAACTTCAGATATATTCAATCTTCAATCCTTTTCTCGGAAGAAATTTCATCGAACGAAGCTTTCAGTAGGTGACTGTTTTTGATTGTCTTTACTATAGTTATCACCTCTGCAAAGAACCTTTGAACGGTCTGGAATCCTAAGATGTCAGCACACAGTAAATGGGGAAGGTGATACTTTTCTTTCAACAGTGTTAAGGCTGCCTTCATTTTCGGAGCATTGTCAGCAATAACCATCAAAAATTTATCAGGACCATACTTCTCGATGACAGATTTAATTATCTCTGCCAGGTATTCGGCATTATGTCTCTCGGTTTTTGTCATTTTGAAATCTACATAAAAGGTTCTGGCTTTGAAACCACGAAATAAATTGTAGAATTGTTCCTGTTATTACTCCAGCCATTGCATTGAAGATGTAAATTTTTTGTTTCCTGAATTATTTTTGTTATTTCTTTGTTCATGTATGTATACTGAGGCTCAAGATAAGTTGTGGACATCGGGAATCTTGACGGTAACTTACATGCACATTTCAATTTTTGGAAAAAATCTATCCATGGTGGGTGCTCTACCGAAGATAACGGGGTTCCGCTTACAAAAGCCGCTTTAGCTAAGGATTGGTTCAGCATCTCGTGCATAAAAAAAAATTATCATAAGTGATAATGAACCATTTAATAAAGGCACAACAAAGAATAAAAACTATTAACTTGTGTCACCTAAAAAGTTATTATTGCTTTTGAGAAATGGGATAAACATAAAACTACGTATTACTTTATTCCCAATTCCAAGTAAAAATTATTAAAAAAATAATCGATATATGACAGCTACACCTACAGTGTACAGAATTAAAATATTTCTACTCTACAAAAATCAAACAATTGAAAATCTAGGATGGAATGTAACAAAATTAGAGAAGGAAAGTTGCTACTCACCATATAGCGGAGATGCTGAGTCACGATAGGCACAGCAAAAAGATTCACACAATTATAGCTTCGGCCATTAAGGCCTTTGTCAACAATACTCACACACACACACGCGCGCACACACACACACACACACACACACACACACACACACACACACACACACAAACGCAAGTTGCACACATGTCTGCAGTCTCAGACAACTGAAACCACAGTGCAAGTAGCAACGCCATTGCATGATGGGAGGGGTGACTGGGTGGGGGTAAGGAGGAGGCTGGGGCGGGTAGGAGGAGGGATAGTATGGTGGGGGTGGCGGACAGTGAAGTGCTGCAGTTTAGACAGAGGGCAGGAGAGAAGGTGTGGAAGGGGGAGGGGTAAGTAGCGGAAAGGAAAGAAATTAAAAGATTGGGTGTGGCAATGAAATGACAGCTGTGTAGTGCTGGAATGGGAATGGGGAGGGGACTGGATGGGTAAGGACAGCGACTAATGAAAGTTGAGGCCCGGAGGGTTATGGGAATGTAGGATGTATTGCAGGGAAAGTTCCCACCTGTGCAATTCAGAAAAGCTGGTGTTGGTGGGAAGGATCTATATGCAGGGTGTATACGACCCGGGAGATCCGGGAAAAACCCGGGAATTTTTTCGTCCGGGAGAAAACCGGGAAAAACCCGGGAATTTTTTAGAATTCCGGGAACTTTTCCTTTTTTTAGTTACCAGTTACATTTTTGTGATTTTGACTGGTAAGAACCAATACTCTAACGAAGAATATTACTGTATCCTGCCTCTGCAGAATAATGCTGCAGCAAAAAAACATGAACGAGAGAAAAAAAACGAAAACAACATTTAAGTCGCAAAGGAAATGCGCCATATACAACAACAAAGCACAGTGCTGAAACAAGCGTCTGCCAAACAAAGTATGTCGAAGGCTTTAGGAAGAATATGCAGTGCTTCCTAACAACAAATTGCCTCCGATGAATGTGACATGACAGCTATTTACATTTGATTCATTTGAGCAATTGCAGGCGGGCTCTTGCGCTTGCGCAGTTGAGTTGCCTGGATAGTACCTTCTCCCTCTTCTGGCTACAGATGTGTGGCTGGGCGCCACTATCTAAATTGCTCCGGTTTGGAAATATCGTAGATTCAGGGCTGATGCACAGAACAGTCTGTTGTAGTGGGGAGGTGGGTAGTCTCCATGTGACCCGTGTTTACTTTTAGTGATTTTGCTGTTTCCTCTTTGTTTATAGCTCTCACATTAAATGAAAACAAAACGGGTTTCTGTGGCCGGGAGCTACCAAATGAATTAAAATACATTTGCATAATTACGGGAGGCTAAAATATGTTGTTAGTTTCAGGTTTTATTTCCACTTTTCTGACAGTCAAGCATTAATCACCTTGCAGAACAATGAAGTTATTTTTGTTGGTTTGCTAAAGAGATTTGGCTTTTATTAATATTTTGCGCTGAGGCAGTCAATTTATTTGAAACGAAGTGTTTAATCTCACACTGTTGGCTAGTTTCAACTGTTCGCTGCATTTCAAGTGCATGTTTTCCATCTTCTAGCACATATGGCATTATGCCATAATAATGAACCAAACATGAGATAACAGAGTACTGGTACTCAAGAAAATTTACATCCGAATCTGGACATACGATTGTGCACTTTAAGCCGAATTATGCGTTTCAGTATGGTTCACGAAATTCCGATGCTCCTGAAGTATCCTTTGATGTCTTGTTTCCTTTATGACATAATGCAAGATCTTTTAATATTTTACACGTACGAACATGCGGGCTTCCTGCGTCATCATAGCTGCACAGGCGCAGTGACACCTGTTATCTGGCGCTCTCTGGCAACACCTGAAATGAACCAATTTCTAACAGGTCACGGGAAAATATTGTGAATATTGGTTTGGAAAGTATTACTTTCAAAGTAAATTTCCTTTTACGCAAGATGAACTATGTGCGAGAATGTACGATGAATTTCTTAAATCACAGAGCGTTTGACTCTCATTTAAAAATAAATTCTTTGAGGATGACCATCTAGAAGATCAGACATTTACATCGTTATTAAAAATTTTACTGGCAGATTTGTGTGATGTATCTTAAAGTGTAACATGTGCAAAATAATCAGCATATGTGGAAGCTTAGCTTCTCTTGTAGCTTATTAATCTTTGAGATTAATATTATTTGTGAAAGCTTTGTTTTTCTTCTAGCAAAACTATGTGTGTTAATTTAAACCATTAACTTTTCTTTTTTGCGTGTTCGCACTACTTAAGTGTGATCTTGCTATTGGTTGACTACACTACGTGTCCTGTGCTGTCATAAGCTGCCGAGATCACGTGACATGAGCTATGACTGGCTTACAAAAGCACGTCACAATCTCGATTTCATTGCTTCGGAAAGTAAAATGCAGTGTTTGGTGGAATTCGAATTTATACCTCCGTAAAATGAAGAAATGCAGCGTACATGTTGTTGGACATCAAAGATCTTTCCAAAACGTGTTTTTTTTCTGAAGTGCCGGCAAATTCTACGTCTGTGTAGAAAACCATAAACATTCTAAGGAATGATAAGTTTTACAGTGTCGAGGAAAAGTGTACTGTCATTTAACACGGAAAAAGAGTATTTTCACCCGGGAGAAAGTGTATTTTCAACCGGGAAATCCGGGGATTTTTTTTCCTTGTCCATGTATACACCCTGATATGGCACAGACTGTGAAGCAGTAATTGAGATGAGGAAAGTCATCTGATGTTTGACAATGTGTTCAGCAACAGGGTGGTCCACTAGAAGAGTGTTCAGATAGGGGTCTTGTCAAGGCTTTGGTGGAGATGGTGTTGGTGACTTGAAAGGAGATGTAGCTGGTCTTAAACCAGTCAATGTATAAAAAAAAAAAAAAAGCTTGACCTTGGGTAGTCTGACCTACATTTGAATGTGCATCCACTGTCAATGGTTGGTTGATACCCTTTGTGGTTGATGGTCTAGGTGTTGGTTTACTGACAGTGAGAATATGCTTCAATCCTGCAAGGCATTAGATACGTTTTTTTATGTGCTTTTCCGTTTTAACTGAATTACCTTGCTTGTATTCTTGAGTACAGGGCTTATAAACAACACCTTTTGCTTTAATATTAAAGAAGTCTCAAACTGCCCCTTTTTTCCGTGACCATTTTGCAACAAAGAATGAAAACACAACAATGAACAAAATAGGAAGCAGGCCTACTCAAAGTTATTTGATTCACTTGCCACTTAAATGTTACAATTTCACACTCTCATCTCACACAGAGTTCTAATGAAACTGGTTCTTTAACATGCAAACACAGCTATCAACTGAAAAAACAATATGGCTGTCTCTCTGAAAGCTGCAGTGATGCAGTTTTCAAGGGGGGGAGGGAAAAATTCCATCTTTTGTCTTGTAAGAACTAAATTTCCCCATTACAGCTCATTGTAATTAAATTACCCTTAGGACCTAAACCATGGTTACAATCAACTTAATTAGCTTTTTTTATTTTAATACTTTTTTATTTTAATCATCCTACTTTCTATTTTAAATTATAAATAAAACATTTGGATAGGTTTTATGGTTAGGCTTATATGGATATGGACTTAACCTAGTTGTTTGAACTAAACACATCTTTTCGTTTTCAATGTTTTAAGTATCAAAGAATTAGCCCTAGAACTGCCAAGTGTCGAAATTTACGACTTACTTTTTCTAGAACTGCCAGCGTCGTCCAAACAAACGGGGGGAGGAGGAAACTATAGTAGGTGGCAGTTTGCTTTGTGAACATGCTTAGAACATGAATGATTGTGGGACTGAGCCATGATCAAAATAAAGACGTATTCCTATGGAGCATGATATGACAATGTAAGCCACTTTTTCGTGGGCTACAAGAAATTAAAACTATGGTTTCAGGAATGAGGAGTAGCTGTTTTTATGAATTGAACAAGATATCTGATATTGAGTGGTCAAGATATGTCAGTGACAAAATTTACGTACCAGAAGTCCTCTGCTTCAACCCCACATGAAACCTGTCATTCAACTATTTGTTCAGCAATGACATACACAATTAACTTTTTGAAAGATAGGTAACATGTTCCAAAAGGCAATCAAGTTGGTCATCAGGTGCTCATAATAATTTCTTGAAATCATTTAGGTAACTATTACTGAGTTCCATGTCAAAAAAATTGTATGGTCTTGATATCCTATTTAGACCTCACTTCATAACCTACCATTGTCATTTCTTCTGTTGTTCTTTTAGTTTATTTATTCTCTGACCAAAAGTAACAACAAAAACTATACTCACAGCGGCACTACTTTCTTTGAGGGTCTCGTTCCTAGTTGCCTTTGTGCGATCAACTTATTTATGTCTTTGTAGATACTTCAAACAATGGAAAATCCAGGATGGAATAATGACAATATTACGAAAAACATAGATTGCTACTCGCAATATAGCAGAGATGTTGAGTCGCAACAAGAAGACTGTAAAACAAAAGCTTTCGGCCAAAAAGGTATTCATTGGAATTAGCCAAAAAACACACACAAACAGCCACAGTCTATGGCCTCGGCAGCTAGAAACTGGTTATTTAGAACATTTTTGACAAGCAGGTTGAAATGACATGGAAAAAAACTGAAATAATCGAAAACCACTTTCTTCAGTGATAACTGCCATCCCTATAGTAAAATTCAAGCTGAAAGATCTTGATGAAGCTACTAATTGCTCAGGTATCCAAATTCCTAGGAACCACAGAGAAAGATGTTTGTAGGTAGACCAGACACGCTATGTGTAGCAAAGTCTCAACATATTCAGTTTGAAAGACTAACCCAATACCTACGCTACTGCCCAGTAACCAAGAGTGCAAAAAAAAAAAAAAAAAAAAAAAAAAGAACATGCCCTATCTTGTAGCATTAGGAACAAGCCCGAACCCATAGTACTAGATAGAAATTGTCAGCTGCTTTTCTAATAATCCAGAGATACACCATGAGCAGACAGTCAAAGTATCTTTGGATATGATAAGTTTTACAGTGTCGAGGAAAAGTGTACTGTCATTTAACACGGAAAAAGAGTATTTTCACCCGGGAGAAAGTGTATTTTCAACCGGGAAATCCGGGGATTTTTTTTCCTTGTCCATGTATACACCCTGATATGGCACAGACTGTGAAGCAGTAATTGAGATGAGGAAAGTCATCTGATGTTTGACAATGTGTTCAGCAACAGGGTGGTCCACTAGAAGAGTGTTCAGATAGGGGTCTTGTCAAGGCTTTGGTGGAGATGGTGTTGGTGACTTGAAAGGAGATGTAGCTGGTCTTAAACCAGTCAATGTATAAAAAAAAAAAAAAAGCTTGACCTTGGGTAGTCTGACCTACATTTGAATGTGCATCCACTGTCAATGGTTGGTTGATACCCTTTGTGGTTGATGGTCTAGGTGTTGGTTTACTGACAGTGAGAATATGCTTCAATCCTGCAAGGCATTAGATACGTTTTTTTATGTGCTTTTCCGTTTTAACTGAATTACCTTGCTTGTATTCTTGAGTACAGGGCTTATAAACAACACCTTTTGCTTTAATATTAAAGAAGTCTCAAACTGCCCCTTTTTTCCGTGACCATTTTGCAACAAAGAATGAAAACACAACAATGAACAAAATAGGAAGCAGGCCTACTCAAAGTTATTTGATTCACTTGCCACTTAAATGTTACAATTTCACACTCTCATCTCACACAGAGTTCTAATGAAACTGGTTCTTTAACATGCAAACACAGCTATCAACTGAAAAAACAATATGGCTGTCTCTCTGAAAGCTGCAGTGATGCAGTTTTCAAGGGGGGGAGGGAAAAATTCCATCTTTTGTCTTGTAAGAACTAAATTTCCCCATTACAGCTCATTGTAATTAAATTACCCTTAGGACCTAAACCATGGTTACAATCAACTTAATTAGCTTTTTTTATTTTAATACTTTTTTATTTTAATCATCCTACTTTCTATTTTAAATTATAAATAAAACATTTGGATAGGTTTTATGGTTAGGCTTATATGGATATGGACTTAACCTAGTTGTTTGAACTAAACACATCTTTTCGTTTTCAATGTTTTAAGTATCAAAGAATTAGCCCTAGAACTGCCAAGTGTCGAAATTTACGACTTACTTTTTCTAGAACTGCCAGCGTCGTCCAAACAAACGGGGGGAGGAGGAAACTATAGTAGGTGGCAGTTTGCTTTGTGAACATGCTTAGAACATGAATGATTGTGGGACTGAGCCATGATCAAAATAAAGACGTATTCCTATGGAGCATGATATGACAATGTAAGCCACTTTTTCGTGGGCTACAAGAAATTAAAACTATGGTTTCAGGAATGAGGAGTAGCTGTTTTTATGAATTGAACAAGATATCTGATATTGAGTGGTCAAGATATGTCAGTGACAAAATTTACGTACCAGAAGTCCTCTGCTTCAACCCCACATGAAACCTGTCATTCAACTATTTGTTCAGCAATGACATACACAATTAACTTTTTGAAAGATAGGTAACATGTTCCAAAAGGCAATCAAGTTGGTCATCAGGTGCTCATAATAATTTCTTGAAATCATTTAGGTAACTATTACTGAGTTCCATGTCAAAAAAATTGTATGGTCTTGATATCCTATTTAGACCTCACTTCATAACCTACCATTGTCATTTCTTCTGTTGTTCTTTTAGTTTATTTATTCTCTGACCAAAAGTAACAACAAAAACTATACTCACAGCGGCACTACTTTCTTTGAGGGTCTCGTTCCTAGTTGCCTTTGTGCGATCAACTTATTTATGTCTTTGTAGATACTTCAAACAATGGAAAATCCAGGATGGAATAATGACAATATTACGAAAAACATAGATTGCTACTCGCAATATAGCAGAGATGTTGAGTCGCAACAAGAAGACTGTAAAACAAAAGCTTTCGGCCAAAAAGGTATTCATTGGAATTAGCCAAAAAACACACACAAACAGCCACAGTCTATGGCCTCGGCAGCTAGAAACTGGTTATTTAGAACATTTTTGACAAGCAGGTTGAAATGACATGGAAAAAAACTGAAATAATCGAAAACCACTTTCTTCAGTGATAACTGCCATCCCTATAGTAAAATTCAAGCTGAAAGATCTTGATGAAGCTACTAATTGCTCAGGTATCCAAATTCCTAGGAACCACAGAGAAAGATGTTTGTAGGTAGACCAGACACGCTATGTGTAGCAAAGTCTCAACATATTCAGTTTGAAAGACTAACCCAATACCTACGCTACTGCCCAGTAACCAAGAGTGCAAAAAAAAAAAAAAAAAAAAAAAAAGAACATGCCCTATCTTGTAGCATTAGGAACAAGCCCGAACCCATAGTACTAGATAGAAATTGTCAGCTGCTTTTCTAATAATCCAGAGATACACCATGAGCAGACAGTCAAAGTATCTTTGGATATCTATAAGGCACCAAGAGTTGGAAGCTACTGTTTTCTAAACCAGAGGACTGCCACATAATAGATTACTGTGGTGCAAAATGAGCTGAAAATTCCTTCAACACACAAAGTGGGTGTGACATATGTTTAAATATCTAGGAACGGTGGTATCTGAAAAAAGTAAGAAACAGTGAGCAGTAATCACATAAAAAACTGAAGCAAAATTTATATCCATTACCTCAGCATGTCAGGAAGCATTATGGCTGGGTCATCCATATAGATTACTATGAAGTGTGTTGGTTCAGTCAGGGCATGTGGCTGGAAAAACTTTACAATAAAGACCCATTATTGTTGAATTTCTGAAGGGAAATGAAAAACAGGAACAAAAATTAGAAAGTATGGAATGATTTGCAGACCTTTCATTTTACATGGATTTTACTGCCCACAGTAAGGCATTGCAAGGTAAGAAGCAACTTATTTCTGATTTCATGAGGATCCATCTTAAAAAAAATTGCACTTTAAAAACAACTGCCGACAAAAAGTAGTGTCCACTTTCCTAAGCTCACTGGCGTTGCAGAAAACACCGATTTTGAAGACTTCATTGTGGCGTTGAGAAAATTACAAGAAAAGTTTTTTAACCATTTTGATGACACTGCCAGTGTTTGAACTGTTTTTGAGACCATTTGCCATTTTAGTTGGGAGGGCCCTTTTGCATGTGCAAATGAAACTGATCGATCTGCAGTGTATTTTCTGTTTAAAAGACAAATCGTTCTACATTAAAACTGCGTGGGAGTTTTAAGCTGTTTTCCTTGGAAAGAGTTTGCAGTTGTTGGAAAGAGTTTGCAATTGTGATACAATGTTTCAATCAATATATGCGCATGAAAAGCCTTTTTGAATAATGAAACAAATAAGTGACAACTACATGGCTACCTGAGTGATGAAAATGTGCAAAATTGTGTGCAACTGTCCTTATATGCTGACAGTTCGTGTCAGATATAATCAGATATAAATTTTTATTAAACAATGGGTAATCCACTCCAGCAGTATACAGCCTTCTATTCCACATATGCACCAACAATCTTCTTACTTCCCTCGTTCCCATTCCTCCTCCCTGTGTAACCTCCCGACTGCACGTAGCTGTCCTACCCTCTCCCCACCTCGCCCCTGTGTGCTCCTCTTGCTTAACGCTACTCCGTTGCAGCGGCAACTTTAAGAGCCTATGTATCATTGAGCAAAAGTAGGACTTTTTATACTTGGATGGATGATTGGATTGGGCGTGTGTCCATGGGCCTCTCTGAATGGGGAATAATGACAAACTATGTTACTATGATACCAAAACCACAAGCATTCTAGCTTCATACACAATCTGTACAATATAAAAATAAATAAAATAAGGACGTAACGAAGACATGCTTGGCAGGCAATGGTAATCATTGAGTAAAGTTTTACTGGCGAAGCTGGCCAACTACACTTCAAGCCTTATAACAAGTATTTACTTTACCAAGGTAGGCCCTTTTAAAAAACAACGGTAGCAGTATTCTAAAGGTGGCTTTCCGAGTATAATAGATACACAGCACACATCACAATGTGTGAATAGGTCGCACAGGGTCTCTAGAGCACCGCATCAAATATGTCAAAGAAATTATGATCCGCCGATTCTAACTGGTCATTCAACAATTTTCTCAGAAACCGCTTTCTGTTTTTGTAAATTTCAGTGTTTTCCAAAACGTTGAAATTGCTTCCTTTCGTTGCTTTATGTGAGATTTTCATACCTTGCTGCATATCAGTAATTTTATGGTTCGAATCCTGCAGATGGTCATCCAAAAACGGATTTATTGTGGGTACTCATGTGCTCACGAAAACGCGTAAAAAACGACCTCCCTGTCTGCCCCACATAAAAGCCTTCACACCCGCCACATTGTAATCTGTGTACCCCTGTGTTTCTAAATTTATCAATGCTTTCTTCAATCGTGTGCCTAAGTTTCGAGCGCAAACTATTTTTCGTGCTAAATGCCAGGACCATGCCGGCCTTACGAAACTGTCGGTCTATTTTGTCAGACAGCGGCCCTTGGTATGTCATTGGAACATAATTTTTATCCCTACTGTTGTTAGATGGCCTTCCTTTTTATCCTTGCTGTTTTTAATTTTTGTGTACAACTTGTCCACAATGGCCGCATCATACCCATTGCTACAGGCTATATGTTTGAGGACCTCTATCTCTTGCCTACCGCTACTCCGTTGCAGCAGCAACTTTAAGAGCCTACGTATCATTGAGCAAAAGTAGGACTTTTTATACTTGGATGGATGATTGGATTGGGCATGAATAAACAGGTTTGTAGCTATTCGTTTCCTGTAAATACTAAATGTATGATGGCCGGCCGCTCTAGTAATAGTGAGGTCTAAATAGTTGATACTATTATTACTTTCAACATCTACTGTAAATATGATCTGCTTATGCATAGCATTCAGCGCATTTAAATACTCTTTGATAAAATGTGGCCAAGAAACAAGTGGACCACCCTGTTGCTGAGCATGCAGCCAAACGTGACATCTGTCATTTCAGTGACTGCTTCACAGCTTGTACCATATGGATCCTTTCCACCAACACCAGCTTTTCTGAATTGGGGAGGTGGGAACTTTCCCTACAATACACCCTAAATTCCCATAAACCTCCTGGCCTCAACTTTATTAGTCTTCGTTCTCACCCGTCCAGCCCCTTCCCTGTTCCCATTCCAGCAATACACAGCCGTCATTCCACCATCGCACCCAGTCTTTTTAGTTTTCTCCTTTTCTGCTCCTCCCTCTCCCCCTCTCCATCTCACTCCTGCCCTTCATCTAACCTGCACCACCACACTGTCCGCCACCTCTACCCTACCATCCCTCCACATCCTTGTTCCAGCCTCCTCCTTACCCCCACCCAGTCACCAGTCCCATCATGCACTGGTACTGCTGCTCGCAGTGTGGCTACAGTTGCCTGTGACTGCAGTCGTGTGTGTGTGTGTGTGTGTGTGTGTGTGTGTGTGTTTGTGTTTGTGTGTGTGTGTGTTGTCTGTTTGTAATGTAAGCCTACTGGCCGAAAGCTTTATTTGTGACAGTCTTTTTGTTGTGCTTATCTATGACTCAGCATCTCCACTATATGGTGAGTGGCAACTTTCTTTTTCGTAATATTGGTAAATGGTCAAAGATTTTTATGACTGAATAACTGACTTAATTTTTCATACAGTCATCAGTTGATAAATTACATAAGTGAATAAATACACTGTGAGAGTCTTTTCTAAAGCTGCCCATGTAAGTTTATAGAGTGGACACTACTTTGTATTACGTTTATTACCCTCTTTTATGTGAAAATTTCTTTCTCCCTCCTTGAGAGTTGACCCCTGACTATAATGCCAAAGACATTAGCGAATAAAAATAAGAAAAATTAAGTCGTATTTTTAATATTTTCATATACAAAGTCTGCTATTATCCATAAGTTACAGACAAAGATCTGTAACATGTGATATCAACTTGAGATTCTCATCAAGGTAAACATTTAATAAGTTAGAATATTCTGTGCTATTTATAGACCTTTCACCATTTATTATTTCGTACATTACGGACAGGCCTTGCTTGACATGTGCCAGATGATATATGGCATCATCAGCAATGTTTCTTGTTCTATTTTGGAGATTATCAATAACCATTTTCTTCACTTTTCATTGTTTGCAAAAGTTACTGCAATGTTGTGCCGTTTGGGATACTTGCCTTGTTCATTGTTTTCATGGTCCTCTTGTAAGCATTTGTATCATTTGTAAATATTTGTTTCAACCGCAGAAGATTCATTAAAGGCACAATTCAGTGTTTCCATAGTGGTATTTCATTTTTTCCGTTCTTGAACCTAAATTTAGACCAAATTCTTGTGTCCTAGTTTTTCCATGAGACAGTAATCACCAAACATTCAAAACATGTCTAACTTTTGGACAGTAATAGTAACTCAAGTGTAACAAACCAGTTAGTGTATTTCTCATATTGCAGTAATTCACATATATACAAAATGGGTAAATTCACAAATGATATACTTGAAATGGCTGTCTAGATTTAGCTGTGTGACTGCAAGTGCTACCTTGAACTACGTATGCCTTACGTGAAGTTGCACAGTATGCGGAGATGTATGCTTTGTTACTTAGTACTGGTCTGTATTTGTGTTTAGATGTGGGACTTCCTTGCAGATAGAACACAACACATCATTCTTAAGAGAACAAAATGAACAGATTTAAGGGTAATTTTAAGAGTACATCGGGGGAGTTTTATGGAATCCTTACTCTTTACAATCTATATTAACCCTTTCACTGCGCATTTACTCTCAGCGGCTCCCGCCCTGTGCGCGTTATTTTCACCTGGTGCATACATATACGACTGTAGCAGTCTACCGTTATTATTGAAATAAAAATGAGACGCAAAATCCAGTATTGTCGGTGTAAATCGTTTTCTTTTTTTTTTTAATCTTTGTTCAGAAAGTATTATTTTGTTCAAAAAAGGTACTTTATTGGGATAAAAAATACAAAACATATTACATTAGTAATACTTCAAAGTGTGGTATCTCTCGAAACAAAAATTCAAACATAAGGGCACATTACATTTTACACAAATGTATCTTGTGTCACTTAGTTTATCATATTTTGCGCATACAATACACATTCTCTGGGCAGCCTTCTTCTTTAAAGTTCCTGGGATTAGCGAGATAAAGTGGCGCTCGGTTAGGCGTAAGGGGTTGTCACCATCAGCCGGTCTCCTTCCACGACGTCCCTCTGTTTGCGGTTGGTGGTGAATCTCTAGGATCTCCTTGATAAGTTTCTGTTGAAAACCAGATACTGAAATATTACGTCCCGTTTGAGTTTTATATAATGCCTGCGCATCGAGCAGGGACAGATCCACCAAATGAAAAGATACTTTTGTATACCATTTTACAGTTTTTCGTACACATTCCACTGAATGTAGGATCGTGTCGCTCCTGTCGACGGCCCCCATATTTTCATTGTAGCTTACGATGCAAGCTGGTTTTGTTTTTGGTTCATTCGTGGTTCTGTCAATTTTGTCAGTGGCTGTAATTTTGCTTGTATGAAGAGTGGAAAGCATCCTCACTTCCCGCTTGTCCTGCCACTTCAGAGCAAGAAGTTTATCTGTTGACATAAACTCGATCTCGCCTTTTCTAAGTTTTTTTTACACAGCAGGCATGCCTTTGCGGTTTGTTCTCACAGTTCCACAGGCATTAGTCACTCTGTCACGCAAATAAGAAAATAACGTTCGGCTAGTGTACCAATGGTCAACATATGGTGTATGACCTTTACCAAGGTAACGTTCAAGTAAAATGAGAACAATTCTTCCAGGTATTCCAACATTTACACCAAAGTCAGTTTTTACATCTGTTGCTGCACCCACATAAATAATAAAGTCAAGAATATAATCAGTTTCACAATCACATAACACAAGAAATTTTACACGAAATCTGTGGCTTTTGGAAGGAATGTACTGCTTGAAGAAGACACGACCTTTGAAGAGAACTAAACTTTCGTCAATGCACCTGGAAATACTTTTCTTAAGTGATCCACAATTCGACGTAATTTCCGGATTTTGTCATCTTCCGGGTCCTTAGTGTTATCAGCAAAATCTAACATTCTAAGTAACAGAAGATATCTCTCTCTCGGCATGATTTGCGCAAACATTGGAATAGACAGTAACTGATCATTGGTCCAATAACTGTTTATTTGATTTTTTCTCACTTGAACCATCAGAAAATTTGCAGCAAGGAAACAGTAAACTTCGTCACTGTTTGTGTTTCTCCAACGTCACAGTCTTCATTTTTCACTGGCATCATCGCAAAGGTGTTCATAATATAAATTACATTGCTCAGCTATGTAGCTCACAATTTCTTGGCTAAAAATACTTGGAAGCAGTCGTATACAGTACATAAATCATCTAAATTGACGATTTTGCAACCGGAACTACTGTTATCGAAATTATACACTTTGGGGTCCAAATCAGAGTCTTTCCATCTAAAATCAACTGTTTTGTGTCTCTTAGAAGATTTTTCTGGGGCATACGCTCTGGCTCTTCTTCGGAATCGGAGAAAGAATCGATGATGACATAAAAATCTGGATCTGTATTTAGTGGTTCAATGTTTGGTGGTTCACAAATATTTTTTGTATTTGTGTTGACAGATTTATCTGCCAGCTCATCGTAGTCATTATCTGTCCACCCATAATCAGGTGGATTGGGCATGATGATGTCCTCTTCGTCACTTTGGTTTAGAATACTCAGCAGCTCATCGTCTGTAAACGGACGGTAACGTCGCGTCATTTTATTCGGTAACGCGGAAACGGCCGCACGCAAACTAGGTAATATAGAGATACGAATGAACTCGGCAGAAAGAGAATTAGCATTCAATAGTCGTTCAGGTATTTCCTAGTATTACAACAATTAAACTGCATACTTGCGCAACAGTTACCTCCGACTCGCTGGCCCGATTGTCGTCGTTATAATTAACTATATGACTGTAGCAGGGAACTGCTGTAAGTATTTTTTATAGCAAATAGTATATATACGTCTGGAGCACTGAAACGATTAGCGTATATTTACGTCTGGAGCAGTGAAAGGGTTAATGATCAAGTGGATTATGTTGTAGATTCTATGAAGCTATTCCTGGACAGCAATGATGTTGATGAGGATAATGATGATGTCTATAGGAAGGTTGCTGTGCCAGAAGAGGAGTGAAATGCAGCAAGACATGCTGAGGACAATTGGTGCAGGGAGTGGCAGCTGACTCTGTATTGCATATTAAACTGAAGAAATCCACTACTATGTCATAACACTATTGCTGACAAATCGCTGGAAACTGCAACTACCACAAAATACATAGGAGTAACTGTCCAGAGTGACCTAAAGTGGAATGGCCACATAAAGCAAATAGTAGGAAAAGGAGATGTCAGGCTGAGATCATTATGCGATTCATAAAGAAATGTAAATCATTTGTGAAAGAAGTGTCTTACAAAACACTTGTCCGACAGTTCTTTTGTGCTGTTCGTCTCCTACTCTTACTAAGTAGGATTAATGGAAGAGAGAGAAAAATCCAACAAAGAGTGGTGCATTTTGTTATGAGATCATATACTTGGTATAAGGGTGTTAGCCAGATGCTCAATAAACTGTTGCGGCAGACCCTACGATAGAGGCATAGTGAAGGACAGGGAAGTTTGCTGTTGAAATTGTGAGAGCATACATTCCAAGAAGAGTTTACAACATATAAATTCCACCCCATCCCCTTCACCCAATTCGTACATCTCATTACAAGAAAATCAGAGGTCTTGGAGCTCGTATGGAACTCGTCAGACAGTTATTCTTCCCATGTGTCAGCTGTGATAGGAACAGGAAAGGGGGGAAGATTTAGGGGTTCTGGATGTACTCCCTGCCACAGACTGTAAGGTAGCTTGTGGTATATGGATGTAGATCTAGAAGCACTTAGGCATGAGAAAATGGTTCCAGTAATTAGAAGGAGCTCCATCTAGCCAAAAGTACTATAATAACTAAAGGAATGTCTTCTAGCAGTAAAGGCAATTATTATTTGAAACATGTGGGTGCTCTTGCCCATCCTCATAGCTATCGACAGCAATGGGTTCCAAAGAACTTCATTCAACAAAAGTCATCAAATAATGATTGGAAAACAAAATTAAAACTTGATATTTCTGATGTTGTGTGTATTGTAATCCTCATTTTATGGCTAACAGTATTCATTGAACACAATTAAACTTGCATAAAAACAAATTAAAATTGAGAATTGATGCCCGAAAAAGGACTGTAATAGTTCTTGGTGGAAGTCCAGACTAACCAAAATAGGAATTAATTATAAGATAGTCCTTGATTGAATATGAATGAAATCCAAGCGCTACTTAGCGATGCGTGCTTTTACTAAATGTAAGAATAAACGAAGTTTCATTAAGTCTGCTGGTGCCACACATTTATAAGTCAAAACACTATGAATGCAGATTTAAATCATTCTCAGTAAACAGTCGTGAAGGTTGGAGATCACTGGTAGACACAAATCAGGCACAGCAACTGAGGATGACACCATTGCTGGATGGCCTAAATTTCACGTAACCGGCTAGCTGTATCGGTTGTGCTCTCATTGCAGGTGCCCCCACTGTAAGTGGGCAATGTTACACTTGCCAGTATGTTAATATCTTTTCTTTTTCATGTCCAGTGTTATTAAAATGTGAGACAGGATTTTCAGAGAGCATGAATGACTATATTGTGAATTACCAATTAACACAGCTTCAGCATTCAGTAC
The DNA here is from genome assembly GCF_023864275.1 of Schistocerca cancellata. NCBI lineage: Eukaryota > Metazoa > Arthropoda > Insecta > Orthoptera > Acrididae > Schistocerca > Schistocerca cancellata. The sequence continues at coordinate 287,657,186 of NC_064631.1, read as the reverse complement.
TAACACTAGAATCATTTTGAGATTTATTTAAACTTTTCAGAAAACCCAGTAGATCTGAGGTTTGCCTTATGAGGTGCAGTTCTTAAGTTGCATGCAAGACGTTTGTCACATGAAAAATTAGGTATAGGCCTATATAAGTATGAACTTACTGCAAATTAATAGTAGCAATAAACATATATGAATCAAATTATGCATATTATTAAATGTTTCTCAATCTAAGCTGAAGATTTAAACAGAGGCTTTTTTGGCACTTTTTTCATTGGTGAGTCTTTCACCAAACAAAAACTTATAAAGACACTTAGAAAAATGAGACATCTGCTGATTTGAGTGTAGTGAAGTTTTTATAGGGTGACATGTGTGATTGCTGCATTATCAGTCTTACTGCAAAGTTAAGTTTTCATTTCTGTTAACCCTTTCATGGGCCGTGGGAGATATATTTCCCACTAACTGTATTTCTTTACTACTTTATGAGAATACGTCGTATGGCCTATGTATGCTCCAGGTGTCTTGAAATATAGCCTTTGGGGCCAAGGGGAGTATACATCGTATCAAATAATGATGTTTTAAATGCTCTTGGAAAGTATACTTACCACCAAAGCAGTTTCTCAAAACAGCTTGGAGAGTTTAATTACAGCAAAATTAATATATCTTTTCTGGTCCTGAGGAAGCATACTTATCACCAAACAAGGAAAATCCCAAAATGTTTTGAAGCGTGTCTTACCACCACTGCATGTGCCCGACATCTTGTGGTATTACACTACACCAGGAGTTTAAAAGCTGCCTGTTTGTTGTAGGATCACTACTGTTGTCAGAACACATGGCTCCGTTTCTGCAGGTTACATTATTGTAACTAATGTCTTTATTGTGTGATAAATGACATTTCTAAGATTGTTTTCAAATTATGGTAAGTAAACATCAAAATCAGTAATAAATATAATTTGAAAATTAGGTCATTATTTATTGTTTGTCTCACAATGTTTCGTTACCTTTTGTAGCAAAAATGTCCAAGAGGCAAGTCTGCACAAAGAAATACATGCCAGAAGCACAACTGGAATTTCTGTTTTCACTACCTATTGATCCTGAGGATTCTTAAACTGAAAGTGATGTGAAGTTACAGAAGATGAATTAGTTTCAGACATGTGTGAGGACCCTGATCCATGTTTGATTCCACAATCTGAAATCAAAAGTAGTGCAAACGGTTCCTGTGCTATGGACATTGAGATTTCAAGTGATGGTACCAAAAGTACAGAAGAGCCATTGGCAGAAGAGAACTGGTCAGGTGACACTGCTGTCTTTGACTGCTTGCTATTGATATGTAAGGTGAACCATAGTCAGCCCAGAGACAGAGAGAGACTACTTCCTCCATTTCTGTATTTACAACTGAGACGTTGGATCATGTGGTTCAGCAGACAAATCTGTGCGCAGAGCTGTTGAAACAAAAACAGCAGTCTGATCAGACTGAGGTGACAAATAACTGGAGGGGTTTATCTGTAGACGGATTACAGACCTGGATTGGTATGAATATTTGTATGGGTAGTGCTGTATTGCCAAGAGAAGGCAACAGTGAAGTTTGAATCTGCCCCAGGTCAGCCTTATGTATTGAAGTCCATGACATGCAAATGTGTGAAAAAGGTATGTGAAACTGTGCACATAAATGACAATAGGCTAAATCCTCCAAGAGGGTACCTCTTATAACCTTTCTTAACAGCAGATTGTAAGCTATACACTGCCAGTAAGGCACTGACTGTGGATGAAAGCATGACACCTTTCAAGGAATGGACATCAACTGATGCCTTTAAAGCCAATCAAATGTAGATACAAGGTGTGGTATTTAGCAGATTCAGACAGGCTATGTCACAAAATTTGATGTTTATGCAGGAAAATCAGACAATGGATCTGCAGAAAATACTCTGAGAGCATGTAGTCATTAGACTGACCCGTAGTGACAGTATGGTAGCATTTGACAACTTCTTTGCCACTTTGAATCTAATGCAAATGCTGTTGACATTGGTATCTATTCTGTAGGCATTGTGAGAGCAAACCAAAAAGGACTTCCTTCAGTGATGAAAGAAAAATGTACCTTGAAAAGAGGAGAATTTCAGTTCCAGTGCAAATGTGCTAATGCAGCTGTAGAATGGATGGACAACAAACCTGTCACTATTTTGACAACTTCAGACAACTCAAGAGACAGTACATTTGTCTTAAGGAAGAGCAAGAATGGTACTACCATCAGTTTTACTTTCACAAACAGCTGTAGCAACATATAATATAATGGGAGGCATAGATCACTTGGACTAATTTGGAGAACATGCAGTAGGCCGATGTTCTTGTTAGTCATGACATTGGATTCTGTGCTTCCTACCAGACATTTAAATTGTAAATTCCACCGTATTGAACAGAATGAATAAAGGACAAGAACTTTCGATTGTAACGCACAAAACAATTAATAGGTGGCTTCATGTACTCCGCAAATAGACTGTCCAGTAACCATTGTAACCAAAAATAATTCTGTACTAGATCATGGTTGACTGGCAAAAGCGGATCATATGCCATGTTTGGAAAAGACATACAGACAGTTCTACAAAAGCTCAGTATGAGATCAAAATACATGTGCTTCAGCTGCAGAGTACCACTGTGTATCGAAATATGCTTCCACCATTTTTTTTTAGACTGGTTTGATGCAGCTCTCCATGCTACTCTATCCTGTGCAAGCGCCTTCATCTCCCAGTACCTACTGCAGCCTACATCGTTCTGAATCTGCTTAGTGTATTCGTCTCTTGGTCTCCCTCTATGATTTTTACACTCCACACTGCCCTCCAATACTAAATTGGTGATCCCTTGATGCCCCAGAACATGTCCTACCAAGCGATCCCTTCTTCTTGTCAAATTGTGCCACAAACTCCTCTTCTCCCCAGTTCTATTCAATACCTCCTCCAGTTTATGGGAAAAAAATATGTTCTTTTGAATATTTGTTTGGGAAAGAAATGTTACTTGTTTATAGGCACCAAATTGTTAACATTTAATATAAAACATTTGTAAACATGAAAGATAAATATTTGTAAATAAAGTAAATTTAAAAAAAAAACATTGTTTTATTTTTTATATGTAATAGCAACATACAGTGCTTGTAAAAGGGAAGTTTAAAATCCATTTATCACCATTGTTTAACAGCTCACAGAGATGCCGTGGTGGTGTGTATACCACCTTAGTTTTTGGTTCTAAATCACAAAAATTATGTTAAAAAAAAAAAAAAAGTAAATGGGTCAGTCGATCACAATTCTAATACAATAGCCAAAAAAATTATCTTTGCTGAGCTGCTACAAAAAATTTTCTCACGAAGATGTTACGCAGTCAGTGTCACTTAACCAGATTTTTTTAAAAATACACTTCATTCAGTAGAATACAGCGAACAGCCATGTCACTAGTTTTCGAATACACACAGTGCCAGACCACAGCCTCTTCCCTTTCTTCAGATGTGTGCAGTGTCAATTAGAGCAACAGGAGGAAGTAGAAGCAGTGACTGGTAAAAAATAAATTGTCAAATGTCACATCCCAGCAGCTGTCCACACACATTGTATATACAAAATATGATATACTTTGCAGCCAAATGACTACAGCGGAAATAATTTATAGAATATTCAGTTACTAAAGTAATGGAACCTATCTGCTAAGCTTTTGCTAAGGTCATCAGAGTTTTGATGCTGTTTGTCCTGGGGATCTTGGAAGACAACTATCATGTGTAAAACTAGCTCTGTCCCCAGCCTGTTTTTGTTGGATGGTGAACTGCTATTTCCCATAAAATTCCAAAGTCAAGTACATCTTTAGTATGTTATGCACCTATGTGCAGAGTATTTATTTTCCAGTCACCTACATACTGTAATTCATTACTGGCACATGTTGTAAGGCATATGTTTTGCCTACTTTGTAATCTAAACCGGCCTGTCGAGATGCTGTGGCAGACCAAGTTTCTATTTGGATTCCTGTCTCACTGGTATTAAATTATATGCACAGCGACTGAAGCACATATCATCAGTCTCATTTCAAACATTGGTAATTTTGGCATGAAGTGGGTAATTTTGTAGGTACAGAACATACTTATTACATGAGGCTTGTCATCAAATGACTACAAAAGATCTATATTTGAGGAATAGATACTGGGAAGAAGTGCTTAGGTATTCTGAGGAAACACTTTGATTGACAAGGAACTCCTTGAGTGCCAGGTTGCAAGTTCAGTCTTTAGTAAGGCTTGTTTGAAAGTATTGTGTTAACAATTCTGACAGGAAAAGTATTAGCTGCTAATGACTCACAATGTGTACCTGGAGGGCACAGAAAAAGTGTGGGAGGTGCAGAGCTCAACCTTCAGTGGCATGTATGCAAAAAATTGACATTGTCAACATTCAAGAAATGTTCAAAACAAACCATTAACTTGCACCATGAACACAGAGGGGAAAAATGGTGCACCACAGTGATCACAAATGTTTGCACCATCAAGATCGAAGGTGACCTCCTTGGGAGTTACAAACTGTGCAGGACATTCAGCTAGGTAATCCATTCTGAAAGAATGCATGTGGAGTCACATTAGAGTAACAGGGTGATGAGAACTAATGGAATGTGATGGCATGCAACTGAATGCTAAACAGTCTGTCGCAAAGCTTATCGTGAAATTGGCTATCCTGTAAAGCATTGCTTCGTATAGTGCGATAATATGTTTTATAGGCATGGAAAAAACAAACATCCAGAGGCTGAATTTGTGTAGTGGTTCCAGGTGGTATGAATTGCAACGTCATACATTTTTCAGGACAGATAGTTTGCTCTTAAGGAGTATGACTTTTATACAAGGACCAAGAATTAAGCCAAAGCAAGTTCTTTTGACCAGCTATTGGCCAAAAGCAGTGCTTGTACATTAATTTTAGTTCTCTTATGCCCATTTTCCCACTCCTGCTTGTACACAAGAGAGAATCGTAGGTGGCAGAGCACCTTCAACTTGTCACAGTGCAATGAATAACTTTCCAGTCAATTTACCATGCTGATTAACAATCAGCATAATTGTATATAAGTGTTTTAAGGCATTGTTGTTAGTTGATCTTGATGCCACTCTCTTGGTACCTCTAATTTCCAAGGTTTCTTTCATATGCACTTCCACTTCAAATTCTGATTGGTCTGAGATGAAAACAAGTTCCTAAGTTTGTTTATCTCTTCTACAAATTTTCAGGCTGATTCTGCAGTTTACTGTGCATCATTAAGTTGACGCTTTGTTTGAAATTCGTTATCTTACGTCCTCCGATACTGTAGCACTGTTTGAAGTTAAGCAAACATTCACTTCTTCCTGTGAAATCACTATAATCTATGTCATGCACAGTTTGATGTGCATAATGTAGTAGATCACTATCATGCACATCCTGTAAATTGTAATGAGCGTCCTGTGCAAACACCTGTTTCTGTAACCAGTTTGCTGTGTCCTCCCTTGAATATCCATAGTTTCTCTTATGCGCTACTAGTTATCTTTAGTGTCCTCTCCTTCGACAAGAATTGCTCTTTACTATGTTTCACCAGAGACAGGATTTGTGGCCCCCTGTTCTACAAGGATGATGAACTACACGGCTCAATATGGGTTTCAGTATAGCTTTGACATGTAAAGCATATATCGTCGTCATTGTATTTCTCACATACATTGTCCACACAGTCGAGCTTATAAGACACAACACATTCCACCGACTCACCTTGCAGAAACACAAATGTTTCATCTACCATTTCTTTCTCACACTCTGAAATTCCTTGGATTCCTCTATGATGAAATATAAACTTTGGCAAGTGTTGTTGTAGGTATATTCCAATGCAATGTTTGCTTTGTTTATCATTGCCATTGCCATTGCTCTGCTTTGTATCAACACCTGTAGCACTGTTGTAAGTTAGTTGGTGACTAAGCAGTTTGACTACAATGTGTAAACTCATGCTGTGCTCACCATTGGATACCTCGAGTTCCACCCCCTGTTGCCATTAGCAGCCAAAGTTGTTGCATGGTAGATGATGTATAGGGCGTTGAATGCCATAAACTTCATTGGCCTTTTGCTGCCTCCCACTCAATGGGTTCCTTGTGAAAAGAATTACTTTAGTAAGTTCAGGGGTACGTTTTATCTCATTGTTACCTACAAATTTTCATAACTTATGGTACTTTGTTCATAGTATATAAGCATAAAGTGTTTAAAAAATCACATGAAATTAAGACAAATACTGTTGCTGAGTGTAAGTCATTAGACTATGTGCTCTTCTATCACTAAAATGGCTGAATATATTACTGTTTTATTCAAAATAGAAATTCCAGCAAGAGGGTTTTTTTTTTTGGGGGGGGGGGGGGGGGGGAGTTCATAAGGACTGTGAACTCCCTGTCTGAAACATTATTGCTGATGAAGATGCCGTTATATTAGTCGACCAAATGGGCCTTCCCAGTAAAATAATTTATTGTATTTTTCTTGGTTTTGCTGCCAGATTGTAGGGAAGATAAATGATTTATGTAAGATGTAGTTATTGTGATAAGTAACAGTTTCAGACAGTTCCTGAGGTATCAAGAGATCACCAGTTTGGTAGTGGAGGGAAGTTTGGAAGTTAAACTAGTAGAGGGAAGGAGGAGGCCAAGGCTCAAATTGAGTAAGTAGGTTGAAATGGATGTAGGCTGCAGTCATTTTGCAAAGATGAAGAGACTTGCACAGGATAGACTAGCACAAAAGGCTGCATCGAACCAGTCTGTTTTTGTTTTGGATAAACATGAGCCAAGGTCTTTCCTGTGATGGAAGAATCTTGCTTATAAATGTTTGTCATGAGAAGGGAACTTCCGGTGACACTGAAAATGTGGATCAGGCCAGCCAAATCGTGAGGTTATTGCCTCGTGATAAGTAAGAAATCCAGTTTTGACTCCTGACCTTGGTAATGATTTTCAGTTGGCTCTTTCGATGCAAGTCTGTTTGATGCTGTCTTTGCTATCAACACCTGAAGAAAACTATCAGTTGTAGTTTCTCCGATGTTGGATGTGTATCTTGAAATAGCATATCTTCCAGTAACAGGATTATGATGTATTGCAAGCCATACCCATATCTTTGTAAAGTTAGTACTCTCTTAAAGAAGTGTGTGTGGGTTGGAGGGTGGGGGTGCGCATGCGCGCAGCCCCCCCATCCGCCTACCCGCACTTTATTGTGACACACTAACTAGCCAACCAGTAAGAACTGCGTGGTATCTGCTGAGCAGTAATGTTTTCAAGTATATTTTCACAATTTGTCAAACTAGCTTTCTCGAAAAACTATAGTCTCTTTCTATGAAAGCCAGATGGCATTAGACAATTTTCATCTCTGCACCCTTTTAGTACACCAATTGACAGGTAATGTTTGCAATTAGGGGTAATATGTTGCTTTAATGTTAATTACCCTTGTTGTTTGTTGGGAACTGAAATGATGATTTAGTTACACAGCTGTTGTAATTATTACTTGTGCTTATTTCTTTGGAATGCCTTTACTGATTTTTGGTAAGGAGAGCAGAGTTTGCCGTGATCCTTAGACTTTGTCCAGTTGTCTGGTGATAGAGGGAATCAGTTGTGTGTATCAGTCAGTGTTCTGACATTTATGTTCATTGCTTGTAACACAGTTTGCTGATATTCAGTGCAATAAGACACTGTGCAAGAAGTGTGTTACACATAAAATAAAAAATATGGATTAACACATCATACATGTGAAAGAATATCAGCTTATGGTTGATATAAAACAAAATGACGGTACAGTCAGCGTCAAATAGTGAAGCTTTCTCCTCTTTCGTAGCTTGCTGCTTAGTACAAACACGTCAAATTTTTAATGTATTCAGATTGTGTAACCTATCCTTTCTTATACTTTTTAAAGACAAGGTTATATTTTGGAATTTTTGTACGTAATATATGTGTGTGCTGTGCCATGATTCATTTAGTTTTATAATCTAATAAAAAAAGTATGTTACTATTATAGGTATAAGTGTGTGTGTTAGTTGTAAAACAGCAGTTGAAAATTTGTAACAGCTTTATAATTTTTGCTTCCAGGATTGAAATTGCTGAAAGGTCAGGAAGTCTGAAAGCTAATTTCATTTGAGATTTACATCAACAAATAAAATTTAAATCAAGATACACAAATTAGTCTTTCCAAATCTGATTGCACTGGTTAAGCCAGTGATGGAGGCGGGGAAATATCATCCAAGTTGTTGTTCCAGCGATGGATACAGTTGTTGCCAACAGTGAATGAATGAATAAATACTGAAAATAAATTGAAAACAAATAATGCTGGGAGGATAAGTTGACTGAAATTACACTTATAAGCATTACAGATGGAAAGCTGTTCAAAACTAATGGAAGATAGATTGTCTCATTCAGTTATTTATCATTTGTGCTCAATGCCAAAAATGAAACGAATGAGTGTTTTTGTTGTTCGCAGCAGTATTGATAGCTATATGGATCCTTTGTCCCTACCACTGTCAGTTCGTCCTGGTTGTGAAGGCAGGAAGGAAAATGAAAGAGTGTAATGTCGCATCAGCACCAAGGTCATTAGGGATGGAGCACAATCTTGGATTATGAATGGATGGAGAAGGAATTTGGCCATGCCCATCCCAAAGGAACCATTGACTTGGAATGACTTAGGGAAATCATTGAGAATCTAAATCTGGATGGTTGGATGCAGATTTAAAATTAATCCTTCGGAATGCGAGTTTAGTGTGCCAATCACTGTGCCACCTCACTTAGTTCCCAGTTGCAAGAACTGCAGCTGGTTGTAGCATGTGTCTTGTTTGCCCATGTTGCAGCTGCTTTTGAACAAATTTATTGTTTCATAAAACTTTCACACTAAGCAACTGATTGTATGTATAACAATTAACTTATCCGATACTGATTATCTGTCAAACATTACGTGAAGAGTATTCCCACTGAGTGGCAGTTAGCATTCTATTTTATATAATCATTATGTTAAAGTTGCTGTATAATATCGTACTTAAAAGTATATGTTTAAAATAGTTACATATATAGAAATTCAGTTATAAACTTTGAATTGTTTTGTGTACTGATTCTTTATTTAATTCAAAGTAAAAAATTTGTTCATATCTGAATTTGCTGTTTTGCTAAAAATTCGTTTTAAAAATACAATGTTTTGAAAAATGTATTCATTGAAGCAAAATCTGAACAAAACGCAAAATGGTGTCTGAAATGCCTCTGCCTCTTTTTCTGGGGGGGAGGGGGGGGGGGGGATGGATTTCAAGCGGCAAGGAGTAACATGTAGTTTTATAACTGAAGAAAAACAAAAACAAAACAAAAAGTGCTTTTGGCTTTGTATTAAAGCCTCATTACATTTTATATTCATTCCATGGTCTTATCTCTAAACAGTGTCACAAACTTTCATCTTAAAAGATGCACCCAAACTCTGATATGCCATTGTCTGCTCAGTTTCACAAGTGAATTAAAATGTTGCTAACTGATGATGCAAAGTTCCTTGTACTCCTGAATGAACTGTACCCTGTTGATCCAGACACTGAGTGAAAGTATGCTAACAAACTCGCCTTCAGATCAACGCAATGACTGATGGTTCTGTACATTTTGGACTCTAAAAACTATTAAGAATATGGAAGTCATCACTGCTCCACTAAGTGTCAAGCTCTGGCTTTGGCTTCTAGTTCACTATAAAATGGAAATTGTTGAACAACTGCATGAACATGATTTTGTTCAACGTAGAATATTTTGTTGCCTGAAAATTGTATGTTGTTGCCGACTGATGAGGCACCCTTCCATATGTATGCTAATAACAGTATGCAAGTCAGTGGTAAGTCTTCATCTACGTGGTTGCCTTCCGCTTTGTTGCATTTACTCTCATTCCTAAACCACACTTTGCAAGTTTGTTTTTCCCTGTCTAAAAAGTAATAAAATGCAGTAGTATCAAAAAGAGAAGTCAGTTGGCAAGACTAAAATTCTGAGAAGGCAGAATAGTTGGCTCAATCTTACCATCATGAGCCTAAAATCCGTGTACTTTCCAATGGAAACTTTACGTAGTTCGTGACACTTGTAGTGACTTCCTCAAGGAGGAAAGAATTACGGGTTGGAAAGGAGGAGCGGATGATTCAGATCATCAAGATGCACTAATAATGACTAGAAGTTTACAAAGGGTGCAGTAGTAAATAATCAGTAGGTGATGCTACAGGGAAACATTTTGGTTTGGGAAGGAAATTCCCATTTATGCAGGTCATATGATTCGCACAGATGGCTTATGAAAGACAGATGTTTGTTTTGCAAGTTTCTACTTGTTACAAGATTGTGACCTCCTTAAGTATTTGTTTGAAACCCAACAATTATTCCAGAATGAATTTCCATTCTGCAGTGGAGTGTGTGCTAGTTACTGCAAATAAAATTTGTGTCTGTCTTTTACTTAGGCTACAAATTTAAGAATAATCCTCCATCTTCGAGAACGTTACTGTGGGCAGTTACAGCCATACGGCGTAGTATGGATTATCAGTCTCCAGTTAAAGAGGATTATGAACCCTATGTGGTGTGTGCTGTGCAACATCCCGTTCCATGTGGCTGAAACTGTCCACAGTCAAATGATTGAAGATCAGTGGTTGATCTTTCGAAACTGCTACCCTTCAATAAAAGTAACTGTATCAAGGGCTGATTTTTTGTACTGTAACTACTGCCTCCTTTGTACAGGTGTCAAATGGATAAGCAAGTGATGAATTTACCCAGCTGGTTAAAACATGACATATGAAAATATCTGAGCAGCAGAGTTAAAAGACGTTGCACTGCACGTGTGGTGTATGGTCTCATAAAGTTTTTGTTGGTAGTGTGACCCATATAATTCAAGGCTGGTAATCCCATTCTATGCCATCTGGCTACAATTATCCATAGTCAAATACCAACCAGCAGCCTTAGCTACATACGTTATAGCGAGAGCAAATTTTATTTAAATTAATTATTAGTAGCTGTGATTGGGGATCACAGATTGATAGCTTATCATAATCATTATTGTTTTATATTAATTGTAGACATATATTATTGTTTATTATCCACTTAACCATATGTCTTTGTAACACTCTCTATGGCATGTGATTATTGCTTTGCACTTAGAGAAATTTGTTGATCATTATGTAGCTATGGTTAAAGGTTTTGCCGAGGTTCAGGGTTTCTGAATTTTAATTTTGTTTGTTTTACTTTTCTGGACACAACCTGAGAAAATTTCAGATAATGAACATGACTAATTGTGGAAAATTTTGTTGCAGTGATTGCCAAGAACAGCAACTGCAAAAAATAGGTGAATGTAAGTACTGTGTGTTAATTTCTCTATTTTGATAAGACACTGTAATTTCAGGTAAAGGCAGAATGCCCTCTATGCAAACAAAGTTTCCAGTCCATAATACACAATGTCAGATCTATTGAGGACTATGATCAGTATGATTTATTACCAAATGAAACAGCTGCAGCACCCACTGCGACAACCACTGTATCAGTCACTGCTTCATACCATTGGACACTGCGCGACATGCCACGATTTCGATACAGGTGAGATAAAGTAACATTAGAGCATGCTCATGTAGACAACAGAAGGGGTTAATAGAAGAAAGTGCTAACCCTCACTTTCAATGTCACTGCTAACCCTCACTTTCACTGTCACTAGTCTGATCAGGGTTGTCAATAACAATTAGTTCATTTGTACCATTAGAAAGAACTGTCTACTAAGTATATTGTTTTGTCTAACTGTATTTACTTTGTTGTCTTTGAATTTAACCAATATATAATGTACAATAACTCAAAATGAATCTCTTGTGGCCTAGTACTTCCGTCAACCTCTTCGGTTCTTTGCCTTACAAAGAATGCTCCAGGGAAGCCCTATAGTTTTAAAATATGTCTCAATTCTTTTTTTTTGGGGGGGGGGGGGGGAGAAGACAGGTTTCTACTTGACCACTTGTGCATTGTTTTCATTTGTGATCCTAGAATATGCTTTTATTTTACCTCTAGATGTGTGGAAATGATAGAAGTGTGTGTGTGTGTGGGGGGGGGGGGGGGGGGGGTATTGTTTCCGGTAAGTCTAAGTAGATAGACAAATTAAAAGTTGTTAATGGTTGAAGTTAAGTCAGAGAATATAGGGTATCATAAAACCTCATCTCAAATTTTTTGACTTGTTGCATATCATATTTAATGTTTCTAGGAGATCTTAGAGTGATGAATTGTGAACAACACTACCCCTTTGCATGTAGTAATATAATCTCTGCCTTCTGAAAAGAGATTTTTTATGTTGCTTGGAGGTTAGTCAATTTGAAATGACCTCCTTTGAGAGTAAGAAGAAGAGCACAATTTGTGGTGCTGTCTACTTCGTATCCGTTGGTGGCAGCATGTGTCAGATGTCCATGCCCGCGAAGTCTTTCAAGGAAATTATTGGTTGTTCAAAGTGTTGTAAGAACTATATGCAAATACTTATGTGGCCAGCTCCTCTTATGGCTCACATTGTGTGAAACTGAAGCATGCACAGTATACTGGCTTCAACCATGACTAATTTATGAACATGAGTTTCACTCAGTAATAAGAACTTTTTGGAACATAGTCCTTAGGAAAACATCGATCGATGAAAATGTATTGAAATTTTCAGTGAAACAGTCTAGTTCACATGTAAATTGTATATCACTGTACACCCGATAATGCGGGATAATGTGGGTGAGAAGATGCATGAGTAATCTAAAAACATGAATAATCAAGATATTTTCAGACATGTATTCTTTGTTTGAAAATTTATCCAAGTTCTGTGCATAGGTACTGTGGCATGTTTATTTCTGAAAATAGTCTGTGATGTTGCTCTTCTTTTGAGAAGAGTTGGCTTTTTTCTTTTTTTTTTTCACAGGATTTCGAATTTTTCTTGCAGCAGTGTCTCCCTCCGGCCCATATAATCTAGAAGAGTATCAACATATTGTAATGCTAGAATATGGGTTCTGCCTTTTCGCAAACACAGTTATTTTTCCTCTTTATCCACTTTTTTATAGTAATAATTCACAGGGAGATCCTTAGCTGCAGTATCCTTGAATGAATGCTCAAGGTCTTTTTATTATTTTCCTATCACTAGCAAATTTAACTTTGTGGTTCCCAGAAGCATTAGTGGTTCACAGAATTGTAATGCGTTCCTTAGAAGACATATATCCAGGAGCATGAACTTTGCTCTTGAAAGCTTGTGTTCCAGTTGGTAGACATTTCCAATACAGACACTTTTGTCTGCATTATATAAATTTGGTCTGGTGTGAAAAGTTTGTCTTCCACAAATTTCTGGAGTTCTTCCCAGAAGCAATCGGCTGCTGCAAAATTTGAACTAAGCCACTCTCCTTGGACAATAAGTTTGTTAATCCCGTGACATTTTTCGAATCTGGTTAGCCATCCAGATGAGGCATTAAATTCTCCACCTAACTCTAGAGCTTCATGAAAATATGTAGCTTTTTCAGTACACATCACACCTGAAACAGAACTCTTCTGCTCATTTGTGGCTAAACCATTGCAAAAGAGCAGCATCTAATTCATCAGATTTAGATCTTTCCATGTTTTTTCAGTCCAAATGGTCCAGAACTAGAATTTCATTTCTTGACAAAAGCCTTTATTTTCTGCTTGTTCTTTCTAATGTGCCAAACAAGTCTACATTCCAGTACCATAATCAGCTCTTAATTTTGCAGCAGTTTCCCCTTCTCAAATCTTTCAGTTAATTCTAATTTTTGTTTTAATGTCAACATGTGTTTCTTTCCTTTCTAAATCATCTCTTTTACACATTCCTTTTAACTTGCTTAATTGAAAATGCTGATTAACATCAGAAAACTGAGTTTGTTTTTTATTTATATGGAAAAGGCTGATAGATGCAATGTAAATGGTACTCTGTTCTCACAGGGCTGTAATTTCAACAATGGAAATGGCACTTGTTATCACATGGTGGGTTGTTTATTGCTGTTTGCTAGAGAAAAATAATGCACATATTTTTTAGATGCACGAATAATCTGCAATCCGAATAATCCACACATCAGTAATCGGGAGTACATTGTAATTTGTCTGGTTATTGGTTTTGGTCTTTTAGTGGGCCAGTATTTACCCCTAGGTGACAGCAGGCTGTTCAACGTGCCTCCAGAGTGGTCTGCTCCACATTGCCAGCTCCTGCTGTCACCAATGAGTAAAAAATTGTTTATAAAAGACTGAAACTGACCACCAAATGAAGTATATACAAGTTACATGTTATCTAGAATGTTTTATTGAAATAATTTTAATATCATTCGGTGGTGTTCCACCACTGTGGCTTTAAGTATCATAGTGGATTCTAAAACCATAGTACTATGTGTGTGCTACAGAAAAGATATCTGCTACCCAAATCACAGCATTTGTCTGTTTTATGCTTCTGTTTGTTGGTACTAAATAATAAAATGGCCACTACTGTTGCTTAGTAATAAATTACAGCTTTAGAATAGTGTTGTGAATTATGAATACACACAATACTGCCAGCTAGAGGATAATTTTGATACCATTTCTAACTTGTGGGTGGATATGTCTCTTAATTAAATTTTTTATTTTACTATTTCTGTTTGGCTCACACTCATTGACTTGTTATTGTTATTGTATAAATGACACATACATACAATTTGAGTACACATTAGTTGGCTTAAGGGGTATTAGTTATAGATGATATTGATGCAATGCATGATGTATTGTGCATGTTCTGCTCAATTTCCCCCTCTCCTTTCCTGTGAAATAATGTAATGTGTGCAACTTCATTGATCACTTACATTCTAATTTTCAGTCCTCTATTTCTAGGCACAGCCAACCAGTAGTAATGAACTCCTTGTGTCACTAGTAATTTGTTTTCTAGTTAGAGCAACAATGCCATACCTCAACCTTTCCTTTTTCATTTCTTTCCCATCCCATCAGTTAAGATTTCAGTAACACATTTCTGCAGTCTGGAGTTGCCATGTATACAGATAACTATCACTGTTGATAAGTAATGACTATGCATGCTTTCAGAATTTATTTGTACTGTATGTGCATGGAATTGATGATATTGTAGTCATCTGCCTAGAGACTGGTTTGATGCAGCTCTCTCTCTCTCTCTCTCTCTCTAACACACACACACACACACACACACACATACACACACACACACACACACACACTCACTCTGCCACCCTTTATCAATTGAACTATTGCTTGGTGCTTCAGAATGTGTCTATCAAACTACCCTTATTTTAGTCAAGTAGTGCTGTAAACTTTTTTCCTCTTTAATTAGATCCAGTACATCTACATTGGGTATCCATTCTACCCACCTAATCTTCAGTAGTCTTCTATATTGCCATATTTAAAAAGCTTCTAATTTCTTCTTCTAAGTACTGTTAATCAGTCGTATTTCACTTCCATATAAGACTTCACTCCAAACAAACATGTTCAGAAAACACTTCCTAACAATTCCGTCAGATAATGATCACGCAGTAGTCAACAGTATTCCAAGAGGTCGAACAACTGTAGTGCTGGCAGTCTCCTTAGTAGACTTCTTTGGTCTTTTAAGGCTTGTGTCAATAACCCAACATTTGATTCACCTTCGTCACAACATGTGATGTTTCCCAGTTATGTTGTTTATATTTGTGAGCCCTAGGACTTTTGTTAGATCTGTGACGCTCAAATTAGTTTTACTCATTGATTTCTCGAAGCTCGATGAAACCTTCTTAGTAATCATCTGGAGAACCTCACACATTTTATTGTTTATGATCAATTCACATTTTGCACTGTGAAGTTATATTTTCAACGTCATTTTGCTATTTGCTTTGCTCTTCTGAGGAGTTTACTAGACGGCAGCATTAACTGCCACAAATCTAAGAGAAATGTTCTGATTGTTTTCTAAATATTTTATATGTATTAAAGTAAAAGGTCTACATCACTTTACTTGCAGCAGCACACTCATCACTTCCTTTTCACTAGGTGACGTCCTGACAATTACTGCAAACTGTGACCTTTCAGACAAGAAATCGCAAAACTGAGACGATAGTCCATAAGAAAGCCATGTGGTTGGAAGCCGCTTCTGAGGATTGATATCAAAAGCCTTTATGGAAATCTATAAATATGGAATCAGTTGGAGAGTCCCTGTACGCTGTATGTCATGCAGATAAAGTACCAGCTGTGACTCACAAGAGTGATGTTTTCGAAATCCACACTGGTTCGATGTCAGTATGTAATATATTCTGGGGTATTTCATAACATTAATTATTTGTTCTCACACCCTGCTACAAGTCAATGCCAATGAAATGGATCTATAACTCAGTAGATATGTTTATTTTCTCTCATATGTATTGCTGTGGTCTGTGCAACTTTTCATTCTTCTCTCTCACCATATATACTAGAATACTCCTCATGACATTGTAAGAAAAGTAATTAAGCTGCAGCATTGTTTACGTACAAGGTACACTCCTAAATTGTTAGCCCATACAAGAAAGACATTGCCTGTAGAAACATAATCGTCCTGCTACGACTGTGGTAGGGTCATGACAACATAGCGGAACATGTGTGGTGACGCTGTGATAGTTTGCTGGAATGACAGAGAATTATCTTGCAAGTCTCAAGATTCATTTGTGGTATACTAATCAAAGATTTTCAATGGATTTTGCTTCGATGTGTCATCTACTTGCCAAACATATGTTTACAGAAAGGGAGATCACTTTCACACAACAACTACAACTAATCTCGTTGTCTACATTGTGTATTATTTGTATCAGCTATCACAAGGGCAATGAGGAGGCAGTGAATGCAGCAGTTGGTCACTTGCACCGTGAAAATGTCAACGCACTGTAACGAGTAACTCTCACTTTGAAACTGGCATGAGAGTAACATTTTACCTGCTCTGTGACAGAGCCACAGACAGCTAAATTGATCTCAGAAGGACATCTTCAGAAATTTTGTCATCATAAGATATCTCACTACATTCAGTAACCAGTGAATCTAGAAGTAAGGAACATAAAATACTGCAGAACTGCTACTGAAAATCTGCAAATGATATCTTATCACTGGATACTCTGTTAATGGTGTTTCATTCAACAACTACTCTCTAACAGCCACATTGTTACATATCTAAATCTACATCCATACTCCGCAAGCCACCTGACAGTGTGTGGTGGAGGGTATCTTGAGTACCTCTATCGGTTCTCTTTTCTGTTCCAGTCTCATATTGTTTGTGGAAAGAAATATTGTCGGTCTGCATCTCTGTGGGCTCTAAATCTCTCTGATCTTATCCTCATGGTCTCTTCGCGAGATATTCATAGGAGGGATCAATATACTGCTTGACTCCTCGGTAAAGGTATGTACTTAGAACTTCAACAAAAGCCCCTACCGAGCTACTGAGTGTCTCTCTTGCAGAGTCTTCCACTGGAGTTCATCTGTCATCTCCGTAACGCTTTTGCAATTACTAAATGATCCTGTAACAAAGCACGCTGCTCTCCATTGGATCTTCTCTCTCTCTTCTATCAACCCTACCTGGTACAGATCCCACACCAGTGAGCAGTATTCAAGCAATGGGCGAACAAGTGTACTGTAACCTACTTCCTTTGTTTTCAGACTGCATTTCCATAGGATTCTTCCAATGAATCTGTCTGGCATCTGCTTTACCAACGATTAATTTTATCTGGTCATTCCATTTTAAATCACTCCTAATGCGTACTCCCAGATAATTTATGGAATTAACTGCTTCCAGTTGCTGACCTGCTACATTGTAGCTAAATGATAAAGGATCTTTCTTTCTATGTATTTGCAGCACATTACACTTGTCTACATTGAGATTCAATTGCCATTCCCTACACCATGTGTCAATTCGTTGCAGGTCCTCGTGCATTTCAGTACAATTTTCCATTGTTAAAACCTCTCGTTATACTACAGCATCATCCACAGAAAGCCTCAGTGAACTTCCGATGTTATCCACAAGGTCATTTATATATATTGTGAATAGCAACGGTCCTACGACACTCCCCTGCAGCACACCTGAAATCACTCTTACTTCGGAAGACTTCTCTCCATTGAGAATGACATGCTGCATTCTGTTATCTAGAAATTCTTCAATCCAATCACACAACTGGTCTGATAGTCCATGTGCTCTTACTTTGTTCATTAAACGACTGTGGGGAACCGTATCAAACGCCTTTGCGGAAGTCAAGAAACACAGCATCTACCTGGGAACCCGTGTCTATGTCCCTCTGAGTCTCATGGACAAATAGCGTGAGCTGGGTTTCACACAATTGTCTTTTTCGAAACCCATGCTGATTCCAACAGAGTAGATTTCTAGTCTCCAGAAAAGTCATTATACTCTAACATAATACTTGTTCCAAAATTCTACAACTGATCGACGTTAGAGATATAGGTATATAGTGCTGCACATCTGTTCATCTTCTTGAAAACGGGGATGACCTGTGCCCTTTTCCAATGTTTTGGAACACAAGAGACCTACGGTACACAGCTGCAAGAAGGGAGTAAAGTTCCTGCACGTACTCTGTGTAAAATCGAACTGGTATCCCATCAGGTCCAGTGGCCTTTCCTCTTTTGAGCAATTTTAATTGTTTTTCTATCCCTCTGTCATCTATTTCGATATCTACCATTTTGTCATCTGTGTGACAATCTAGAAAAGGAACTACAGTGCAGTCTTCCTCTGTGAAACAGCTACTTGAGTATAACAAGAGACTTCACGTTTAATTAAGATAGCCATTTGATGTATTGTATTATTATGAGACATCAGTTGCATTAGAGTAGTGCATATTAATAGTTTTTCCCATGAGGGTACTGAACAAAATGGACACAAAAATCAGAGAACCTGACAACAAGATATTCCACGTCATTATCGAAACCCATCTGATGATGCACAGGTAGTTTCTCTGTCCCAAGTGTGTAGCGACTCACTGACTCTGAGTTAAGCCATGTTTAAAGTGCAGTCACCAAAACAAAACAAACAAAGGAAATCAAAAACCAACTTTCTTGGTGGTTGATTGATAAGGGGTGAGAAAAGTAAACACATGCAAATACCAGATTAAAAGACGTGAGGTAGATATGTTTGCCAGCCAAGCTCCTTGGTGGTGTCTTCCAGGTTGCATTTGGTGTCAACAATTGTCAGCTGTGAAGGACACATTCCTATGAAGCAGTTCATAACACAAAACACCTTTTTTGTACCACCAGTCATATATCAATAACAATACATTTTGTGGATGTACACAGGCATTTGAGCTAATGTTTGTTATGGCTTACTCACTGTTTTCTCCTTATGAAGTTACATACAGTACTTCGCCATCAGACTACACTGATTTAGGTTTACAGTGACTTTCTTAAATCTACTACGGCAAACATAGCTTTGAAAGTGCACAGACAACTTCCTTCTCCAACCTTTCCAGTTAGAGATTTTGCTTCACGTCTAATCTTGTTTTTGATGAGATGCTGTACCGTAATCCTCCTTCCTTTCTTTTAATCTCAGTTTGACTACTGTAGGCAAGTGTCGCATGAAGGTTAATGGGTTTCACACTTGCTTGCCAGTTATTGGAAACACGGTCATTGACCATAGTAGTAAATCACAGAAACGTCCCTCATCAATGCCTATTTCTCTTCCTGAATGTGGTGATTAATTTATCTGAAAACGATCGTGTTTGAAATGATGCAGCTTTACTTTCTCGATATCACTCATTTCTTACAAGGCACAGGTGTTTCGAATTGCCTCCACTGTTTTCACACTTCTATTAAACATGAACAGAACCCAGTGTCTCATATATTAGACATTACTCAATTTTCTAATGCATAAACAATGCTCCTCAGAGCGACAAACATGAGAAATATTAAAGTTGTCATGGCATGAGCTATACTGCAGACTTGAACAAAATAAGACCATATTTAAATATGCTTATAGCAACATGCCATACAAAATCGCCACAGAGCGTGTTGAAACATAGTATTATATCATGCACAATGTTACATGATGTTATACTTGCTATTCAAGCACAGAAAAGTCTGCTGGAGATCATAGGCTCTATGCTTGATGCATCATGATCACTTGGGCGGACACTGATCTGAATCAAGCAGCCACTGGGTGACAGTGCTGAAATTGGTCTTACCATGACAGACACCCCCCAAGCCCTTTCCCAAACATGTGATCACTTGGGCAGACACCGATCTGAATCAAGCAGACACTGGGTGACAGCGCTGAAATTGGTCTTACCATGACATATGCCCCCAAGCCCTTTCCCAAACATGTTTCCATAAGATTTTTCTGTTACTGGTGTTTAGAAAATGAACTAAAAAGTCTCGGACTTTGTCAGACTGATGCTCGTAGCAGACAATACTGCTTAAGAAAGGAAAGGAAAGGATGGGTTTGATATCATGGTTTTGCATTTACATTACATGATATTGATTACTGGACTACAAGTAAGTTATCTGCAACAACAACTCAAGTGGAAGTCAACACTTCTCATACTGCATACCCCATTGTGACAAAAACATGATGCTAAAGTGTGCGTCATTTATGATGGCGGTCGAGTTTAGGTTCGTTCTGCGCATCTGACGTCACAAAACACAGTCAGCCAATGAATAGAGAACAACGTTGCCAGAGCTCGACTGCAGTGCAGAGCACGGACAAGTGTCTTCAGTTTTAGAAACTTTCAGTCATAAATAAAGTAATTGAACAAAATCAATGTTCTTGACAGCAGACTTTCTTTTATAGAAAGTTTGGAAAAAGCATTCTTTATACCAATTGCTTCATATTCTATTAATTAATTAAACCAAACAAGCCTCCTAATTCAGGCGATAGCAAGGAAAGGGGTTTGTATCATTCTCACTAACCACTTTTTCGCAATAAAGAACAGCGGTAATTGTTTATTTCCTATTATACTTCGACGAAACGTGAGTAATTCATAATCATACCAACAGTGTTTGTCGGTATTTTGCGTGATACTTTAAAGTCCTCTGGGAGATGTATCGAGTGATGAGTTGCGGTAGCGTAATGGTTAAAGTGTATGGTTGCTGAGCGAAAGGTTCTGAGTTCAAACCTTGATCGGTGCTTAATATTTTCTTTATTTAAAAACAATATCGAAGTGTCTTACTTCATGAATTTTATTCGTTTGAATGTAATTTTTTGAAATTTCTAGTGGTAACTAAAATCGACCATATGGAAAGTATATGCTATGGACTTTTACCTCTGCCAATTCTTCAAAATTTTGTGCAATGGTTTACTACATCTAATGCTGCACAATAACTGCGTTGAACATCGAAACAAAATTAAGTCATTTATGGGGGGAAGGTATCAGTCAAGAAGATGTGTAAAAATCAAATTTTTGGGCCAAATAGTTTTTGTGAAATCAAATGATAAAGTGTGTCAAAGCAGTCGAAACACCATGTGTCTGCTCAGGCAAGCAGTGCAATGATGACAAAATCGCGCACATCGCGGAATGCGGGGAGCACGTTTCTGTAGCAGCGAAAGGGTTAATGCGGCCGTGGTGGCTTTACTTCATAAACTGCGCGCTCCCCACTAAACGTAAGTTTGCGAACTATACTACGGCGCTGCTTCTCGTACAACTGGCAACGCAGCAATCTTCCACGTCTGGGCGGGCATGTACGAACTGCCAAGATAAAAGAATTGAACTATAACACATGTGAAATTCGATTGATTGGTTGGACTGAGGCTAGCTTCTAATGGCTAAGATGTGGATTTGATTCCCGTTCGGGCACCAGTTTTTAACAGCCACAAACATAATCTCTTCACCTTCAGTAATACCATGTAAAGAATGCAGGACTGTGCCATGGTTCCAAATCAACATAAAATGTGTCCATTCGCTACTGACTGGAACAGAGTTGGATAACCTTGGGCTACCAGAGGCAGACATCACTCCTTGCAGAAACTCTTATCTCTGGGAAGCTTTCTTACACTATTAATGTTGTTTTAGTTTGTGAATTAATTGTCATGTAAGATCATAGGTCTTGATTTCTTACTTTAAGTGACCTTGAGATTTTGAAAATATTGACACTGGACTGGGATTTGAGCTCCGATTCCAATTTTTCTCTGGATTTGAACCCTTCAGTATGATATTATCCCATCAGTTTGTTGTTTCCTCATGATGCCAAACTCCTCCAGGTCTCTACAAAAGGTGTGATCCTAACTAATAGGAAAAGGGAATTTGATAGTTGAAATCTGTTTGTATGGGGTCAACAGTGTTGCTGTGCACTGGGTTGGAGTCACAGGCAGCACAGAACTATTTGTTACATTACCTCTAGCTGAACATGTGCGAAGTCCCATGCAGCACAGAACTATTCATTGCATTGCCTCTAGCTGAACATGTGCACATCTCACTACTGGTGAAGAAACAGTAAATATTTCATGTCTATTCATAGCTGTAAGACAGTATCAAAAGTTACCAGTTTCGAGTCCCTGACAGGCAAAAAACATTTATATTGTTGTTTCATGTTCCAATATCATGCTGTTGGTGAACACCTTTAATATCTGATATCTGATTGTGATTAGTTAACAATTCATATAGGTACTGGGGTCTACTCCCCATCCATCACTACAACTTTACTTCAGGTGTTTCACATTTGTATGTTCCACTTTATTATTACATGTGGTTACTTCTCAGGGGCAATATAAGCTTCATGGGGTTGCCAATACAGTGCTGAACAAATTGTCATTTATTTCCAGTTTTGGACATTCGGCCTTGTAAACTCATAATGGTGAACACTTTGATATTTTACACCTATTTATGTCGAGGCAAGTCTTGATCAGGCATGCAAGCTCTGGTTAACAGTGGATTCAAATTCGGATCACAGACAACAACTTGACATGCAATGTCATGTGATAAGACTTCTACAGTCTCACTTATTGTAATGAAGTTTCATTTACAAGTGTTAAGGACTGTTCCGATAATGTTTTTTTCTAATATATGTTGTATGATGGTATTGGTTTAATCTGGACTGACTGCCATAAAAAGCAGTGTTCTCTAGTAGTCTCTTGTGTTACCCATTGTGTATAGTTAAACGACTGTACTGCAGAGGGTTTAGATGACCTGCAACACAGCTATGCCCTGTTGGTTGCGTACAGTCAGATGCAGCTTACACATTGGAATTCAGGAGTGACCCACATTTTGTGCTGTCGAGTGTAAATATCTGGATTTTCTGTCTTAGAGATTTCAAAGTTGTTCTTAAATTTCTTCAGCATGTTTTCTCCAACTCTTTTTCCCATAATGATTCCTTCATCAATATTTGTAGCCATGTACATACATTTCTTGAGTTTCATGTTCAAGTATGCATGGATGTGAAATCAGCTGAATTAGCCCATCTGGTTTTAAGAAATCTGTCAGCATTTTATTCCATCTGAATGAGGCTTGCCTAAGTCCATTCAAAGTGAAAGGACATCTGCCACTGGTCTGAATAAGTTCTTGAAATCTGTATCCATTTCTAGTTGACAACCTCTGACAACCAGCCTGTCCTTATATCGACTATCTTGTTGTACTTTAAAGATTCCTTTTGCTTCACCAACTTCCATGTATCATTCCATTCAAAATTTTTTTTTTTCTTCTTCAATTGCCTTCAACCAGTTTTGTTTATCTGGATCATTGATACATTCTCTAGGAGAAAGGAATGTTTCACAATCTCCATAGCTTAAAAATTTCTTCACATTGGCTGTATCCCATGTCGTCATCCACTTTGATTGTCTTCTCCTTCATAATGTTGGTAGCATCATTTTCTTTGCTGATAACAAGATTTTTCTTTACAGTGTCTTTCGTCATTTTTGTTCAAATTCAACTTCTCTTGACGCAACACTATTTCTTCCTTCTGCATTAACTGTCTGTTGATATTTGGAGAACAGCCAACATACATTTATGGATTATTTCTTTCACCTAGTTTCTTCGGGTGTCCTAGATTTTTAGAAAAACTCTTGGCTAAAAGTTTGAAGTATTGACAGATCTAATCTTCTCCCAGATCACTTTTTCTGCCAGTGTATCATGATTTTGATTGATAGTTGGGCTTATCATAGCTCTTGCTGCGTTGTTCATTATTGTCAGCTTTAGCCCCTCTGCTTTCCTATTAAGCTAAGGGCTGTAGGCAATACTATAGTCTATCACAGTTCCTTTGCCTTCACACCTATTCTTAAATTCATGACTATTCTTTATCACGTCTTCTTTTTGACTCTTTCAGATTGAACTAATTTTTACTTTTCCAACACAAAAGGGGTGTTCCAACCTTTGACTGCACATCATAAAAAACAGGCTAAAAGAAACTGAGTGAAATCATCTGATGGTTATGTAATATCTGTATCCATTAAATGTTGGGGAATTTACTTCTCCACAGCCGGCCAGAGTGGCCGTGGGGTTCTAGGCGCTACAGTCTGGAGCCGAGCGACCGCTACGGTCGCAGGTTTGAATCCTGCCTCGGGCATGGATGTGTGTGATGTCCTTAGGTTAGTTAGGTTTAATTAGTTCCAAGTTCTAGGCGACTAATGACCTCAGAAGTTAAGTCGCATAGTGCTCAGAGCCATTTGAACCATTTTACCTCTCCACATACATCAGTTTGTATTATTTTAATGATTTGTTAGTCTTTCCTCCACAGTAGAAAAGGAATTTTGTGCTAGCTGAACTCTCACACAAACTTCACACTTTTTTTCTGTTGAATGTAAACTGTTTACCCATTTTCCATTACACATTTTCTTGGTCGCTCAAGTGCAACCTGTGCATGAATAACACAGCCTCTTATGCTGCTCATATTTTTCTTCTTCTTGTCAGAAGCAGATGTATTTCTAATTTAATTGTCACTACATCTAATCAGTTTCTTGTTTATGGTCCTAAACTGAACATTTTATTTTAAAATCAGCCAAAACATTGAACAGTCTTTTTCAGTAATAGCTTTCACAGACATCAGATTTATACTCTGTTCTGGAATAAACAGAATATCTGTGAGAATACAGTTTCCATCCACAAAGTGTCCTGTTGCTACTGTCTTCTTTAACCCACATTGTTTCGCAACTTTTACAACGCTGTCGTAGTCTTTCACGTTTGTTAACTTTTCCATTTCAGTACACATGTCCTGCACATGCACTATCAACAAACCCTGACCATTTCTTCTTTCTTTGTTGCATTCACATGCAATAAACACAGTATCAGCCTTACTGCTTTCTTTCTTTTTTTCCTTTTATTTATTCCTTCTTTCTTGTTCTGTCTCTTCTCATCTTTAGTGTTGACTTCTTTCTTCTTCTCTTTAGATATGTCTTTGTTGTGACTCGCCGATCTTTCAAAGTGCCACCGCGCAGTTACGCGCGTCCTCTACATGCGGCGCAGTCTGCCAGCCATGCAGCAGCAGCGCCACCTAAGCGGCCAGCCAGCCAGCGGCCGCTAGACTTGGACTCAGTTATGATTTGACTGTTAAAGTGTACACACGTCCTACTCTGATTACTTGATCTGTGACTTTCATGTATTGCATCTTCCTTGAAATATATTTGTTCAACTTTACAGTCTTCTTTTTTGTTTCCATAAGTAATGTCTTCTTCCTTGTGTTCATCAGTGACTGAACCTGCTTTGATAGTTTTTCTTAGCTGAAAACTGCTATGTTTGTTTTGTTTTTGTCCTCAAAATAACAGTCTTCCTTTGTGTGGTTTTCATTTTCCACTGACAGCAGAACTTGAAAAGTCTCGTTTTTGGTTCTTGAATTTTATTTTTGTTTTAATGTACCAATTCCTTTGTCCATGATTATTTTTCTTGCAAAATACACAGTGTCGTGGGCATGAACATAGAACCAGACATTTTTATTGAATGGGGGCAGTTTAGTCCAAATGCTACATTCTGTATAATACATATATTACTAAACATGACTCTAGTTTTATCATATTTGGAACTGTAAAATTCTTGAGTGACTGCTAAGTTTGTTGAGGCGTGTCTCTTTCATATATTTCTTCAAGTTTGTCGTACGTAACCTGTTTCACAGCATAACACATGTGGCTTGAGCCTTTTGTCAATTGTGCTCACTATATAATGTTTTGCTTTGCTGTCCCATTGCTGCCATTTCCTCCCTTTTTCTTCTATCGCTGTTTTCAAGTGATTCAGTTTTATCCACATCATCACACACACCTTGCAAAGGAAACAAAGCTCTGTTTTCAATCTTCCACACTGGAAAAATATTGCTGTCCTTGAGAACTTGTAGTGCATGAAATTCTTCATTTTATTAATACATTATAAAGCTTTTTCTTCATTTCAACATATTTTTGGGTCATCTTACAATGTTTCCTAATTGAGTTTGTGACAGTTTTACATTACACACACGCATTTTTTGTTCGTAGCTCTACGCCTATAACTGGTCATGTTCTACTAAGTTGTGTAGTGAAACCTTTTTATTAGTAGTATTCACTTCATAGGAATGTTACATGATTTTAACTGCCCATTCATTACTTAGAGGGCAACATGATATTTTATTAAGTTTTTCTTTCTTGTACACACTGTAATAGTTATCACATAGAACTCTGTTTCTGCATTGTTCTCTTGTTGCCAATCTTTGAATCATGCACCAAACTTTGTATTTAAACAACTGTTCCAACATGCAGCTCACAGGTGTCGGCAGGTGGTGCATGTAAACACATTTAGAGTTGCTGGGGACAGGAGCAGCGTAGCAAATGTGCACATTTCGTACAGACACACTCCCATGTTTCACCTTTGCTATATTATGATGACAGTTACTTATTTTCTCACTATCAGCGATTGGGCATTTTCAGGTGCTTACTCTGAAACCAACATATAGATTATGTACATCATACAATACTATATGCTTATTTGTAGGCCAGTCCTTGTTCCTTATATCTGCATGTCATTTGATTTACTTATTGTCTTCCATATCCTTCTATTTACATGGTTATCCTCTATATATGTGTGTGTGTGTGTGTGTGGTGGTGGTGCTGGGGGGGGGGGGGGGGGGGGTTGCGCATGTGCGATGTATGTTTGTGATATTTATATATACACACACATTGTATTCACCCATACAGGGTGACTGTAAAGTACACGGATACGGAGACACACATTGAAAATTATGTTGAATGTGCATATAATTAATATGATCAGTACACACTGATGTAATTTTGGTTGATGACACATACATAAGTTCCCCAATCATACTGTAATCAATCAGTTGGGAAAATAACAGTTTGGTTAGTGGTGGGCATGATGACATCCCATGAAATATGACTAATTGCCATCTCTGAAAACTGTCTAGAACACGCAGTTAGGAACCCAACTCTTGTTGGAAATATATTGGATCTAATGGCAAGAAAAAGACCTGACAGCTAAAACATGCAGAAAGATGTATATGTTCAGTAAACTAGATGAAAACTCAGTAGCATCATATCTCAGTGAGGAACTTAAAACTTTCAGCTCAGGGTAGAAGCATGTAGAGGACCATGACTCAAATTTAAAAGAATAATTGGTCATCCTCTGGATAGATAGTACCCAGTGAAACAGTTCATAATGAGAGGGAACCTCCATGGTTTACAGTAACTGTAAAGAAACCTCTAAAGGAACAGAGATTGCTGCACAGTAATTGTAGAACAAAGCAAAGGGCTATAGATAGAGAGATGCTGAATGAAACCTGTTTGGCTTTCAAGAGAGCAATGTGTGATGCCTTCAGTGACTACTGCAGCAGAATATTGTCAAAAGATATTCCACAAAACCCAAATTAAGTCTGATTGTATGTAAAGGCTGTTAGTGGCACCAAAGTTAGTGCCCAGTCCCTAGCAAATGAGACTGGAACTGAAATTGAGGGTAGCAAAGCAAAAGCTGGAATACTTAAATCCAATTTCAAATGTTCCTTTACCAATCAAAAGCCAGGAGAATTGCCCCAATTTAATCCTCATATCACTGAAAAGATGAACAGAATAAGTATTAGTGTCGGTGGTTTTGAGAAACAGCTGAAATCATTAAAATTGAACAAAGCTCCAAGGTCCAATGGAATCCCTGTCAGATTCTATATTGAATATGCAGCTGATTTAGCCCCTGTTCTAACTATGATCTATCACTGATCTCTCAAACAAAAAAACTGTGTCCATTTCTTGGGAAAAACCACAGATCTAGTAGAATTGATCCACAAAACTACCATCCAGTACCCTTGATGTCGATCTGTTCTAGAACTTCAGAACATATTCTGAACTCAAACATAATGAGGTATCTTGAACAGAATTTTCTCCTCAATGCCAACCAGCCTGGATTCTGAAAATGTTGATCATGTGCCCATCTCACACTTCTCTCACATGGCACACTGAAAGCTTTAGGTCAAGGCAACCAGGTAGAGGTAGTATTCCTTGATTTTCGAAAAGCATTTAACTCAGTACCACAACTACACTTATTGTCAAAATTACAATCATATGGGGCACCAAGTGAAATTTATGATTGGATTGAGGACACAGCGTATTATCTTGGATGGAGCATTATCGTCAGATATTGAAGTAACTTCATGTGTGCCCCAGGGAAGTGTATTGGAACCCTTGCTGTTCATGTTGTATATTAGTGACCTTGCAGACAATATCAACAATAACCACAGACTTTTTGCATATGATGCAGTCATCACTAATGAAGTGCTGTCTGAAAGAACCTGCATAAATATTCAGTCAGATCTTTATAAGATTTCAAAGTGGTGCAAAGATAGGCAACTTGCTTTAAATGTTAGGAATGTAAAATTTTGTACTTCACAAAATGAAAAAAATATAGTATCCTGTGGTTATAATATCAATGAGTCACTGTTGGAATCAGGCAACTCACATAAATACCTGGCTGTTAATACTTTGTAGGGATATGGAATGGAAATATCACATAGGCTCAGTCATTGGTAAATCAGATGATAGACTTTGGTTTATTGATAGAACATGGGGAAGTGCAGTCTGTCTACAAAGGAAATTGCTACAAAAACACTCGTGATTGGGTCTTGAATATTGCTCCAGTATGTGGGACCCACATCAAGTTGGACTAATTGGGGACATTAAACATATAGAGAGAAGGGCAGCTCAAATGGTCACAGGTTTGTTTGATCCATGGGAGAGTGTTACAGAGATACTGAAGGAACTGAATTGGAAGATGGATGTAAACTATCCCGAGAAAATCTATTAACAAAGTTTCAAAAATGATGACTCTAGAATTTACTACAATCCCCTACTTATCACTAACATAGGGATCATGTGGATAAGATTAGAATTATTACTGCACACACAGAGGCATTCAAACACTCATTCTTCTCGCACTCCATACTTGAAAGGAACATGAAGAAACCATAATAACTGGTAAAATGGGACATGCCCTCTTCCATGCATCTCACGGTGGTTTGCAGAGTATAGATGTAGATGTAAATGTAATTAATACACATTTTGTTGTATCCTTTAATAATCCACATGTTTTTTAAAATATTAATTAACCAGGTTGCACATTTTTGGAACAGAATTTAAGCAGTATCTGTTATTGTTCTCTTTTGTATAAACAATGAAATCTTTAAAAAAAATAACTTCTGAATTATTGCATGTTACATAAAGTCATACACATTTTTATAATCTGTGAACTTAGTACTTTAAATCAGCGTAGGCCAATGTTTCAGCAAAAAAAATTTTATAAGAGTAGAAATTATAAGAGCACATGGTACTTTGAGGTTTTAAACATCAAATATCAAACAGTCCTGCAAAATAAAAAATCTTCAGCAAAACAAACTATATTTTAAGCAGAATGAGATTTTCACTCTGCAGCGGGGTGTGCACTGATATGAAACTTCCTGGCAGATTAAAACTGTGTGCCAGGCAGAGACTTGAACTCGGGACCTTTGCCTTTCGCGGACAAGTGCTCTACCAACTGAGCTAGCCAAGCACGACTCACGCCCCGTACTGACAGAAGTAAAGCTGTGAGGACTAGGCGTGAGCCGTGCTTGGGTAGCTCAGCTGGTAGAGCACTTGCCCGAAGGCAAAGTTTCCGAGTTAGAGTCTCGGCCTGGCACACAGTTTTAATCTGCCAGGAAGTTTTATATTTTAAGCGTCAGTAAAACTTATACTACTGTGTGAATAATAAGAAATTAAAAAAATGACCTCTGAAGTAAACAAGTTGCATGTAGCATGTTTTTCATTGTAGGAGTGATGTCACTGCAAGTAGGTATCATCCACTCTGATTCAACAGACAATAATTATTTCAGGTTGGTATTTCAAAGTAATAACCATATTGTAACTGAGTGTGACAGAATAGTCAAAAAGTTTGCTTTTTTGTGATTATGGGTGCATTATCGGATATTGATGAAGTATCTCATAGTTATATGGATGGAAACATACTTTGTATTTTTTATGACAGCAAAGTAACCTATACAATGACTTTATTTTGTGAAACAAGTTGGGAAGTAACAAAACACCAGGTGAAGACAATGAAGGTGCATTACCTAGAATTCAGGCATAAAAATTGTCCAGAAGAAACTGTTATCAAAGCAATGTACACTGGAGGGGGGAAAAAACTCTTGTCATGGAGGTGGCATCATACAGCATTTAACTACCGCTTACTGTGAAATTTTCTTTTGCTTCAGTTTGGTTGATATTTTATAATCCCAAGCTGTGGCATTCTGTAACAATACTGCTGGTGATAGTAAACTGATGTTGTTTCGATGTTATTAATCAGATAAGCTCTGTTATGCTTCAGTTATTGCTATTATACAAACTGCCATATTGTAGCAACTGTTTATAATGTTTCTAGTTCTATTTCCAGTGTCCATATATTGTGAAATGCACAAAATTATACCAGCAGTAAGATTAGTACATAGTTTCATAAAGAATATTTTTCCTTTCTCTTTCTTTTTCCTGAAGGACAACAATGACTGGAAATAATGGCAGATTTCGTATAGAAGAAGTGAATCCTGTAGTTCTGCAGCCACTCCCACCAGCGAGACGACCTCAGCGTGCGCCTTGGACTCGGTCTCGTAGACAGATTGCTACTGCAGAATTCAGACGCTCAATATACGAGAGAAATTTGTGGGTCATGCCATTACATGACATTACAGGAAGATACAGGGAATCTTCTCCCGAATTTTACAGGTATTTTCTAATGCAATCCCTTCTTTTTAAACACTGTGCAATAAATCGCCATCATTTTTGTCCCGTAGTCTGTTTACATCAAAAGGGTAATTATTACTTACATAAATTAGATTGTGAATTGTTCCCTATGTCTGAAATTGTGTTACTCTCAAACTATGAACTGAACTATTTCCTTCTGAAAAAATATACACATAAATGTGTAGTTATTTCTTCATATGGACAACTTCACTGCTGCAGGTATTCTTGTGCTGGAATCTGTAAAATGTTACCAAATCTCAACTCTCTACTGAATCAGAGAAAGTATTACTTCCAGTAACAGTTATATTACGTCTTCTGTTACAATTTTTGATATAAGGGAATGCCACATTTACAACGAATGTTCGTACTTTGTCTGATGTTAAACACTCTTAATCTGACTGTACTTTACGAATCTGACAAATAGAATGAATCTTCTCTCTCTCTCTCTCTCTCTCTCTCTCTCTCTCTCTCTCTCTCTCTCTGTGTGTGTGTGTGTGTGTGTGTGTGTGTGTGTGTGTGTGTGTGTGTGTGTGACGTAAGTACCATTGTCATCACTCATGCATTTTCTCAGTACCGTGGCCCACTTCTGTGAGACAGGACATCTTGGCATGGAGTAACTACCCAGCAACCAAGTACCACAGTGTAGCAAACTGCCATCCTGTCCTGCCTTGGAGACGTGCGACATTCATCTGGGCTAGTGTACATGCACAAACAATAACAAATTCCAAAGAGTTTACAGTTATAAACTAATTAACTAATAACAAATAGTTTCACTATAGCAATCATAGTTCTTCAGCTAGCTACATTTTGGGTAATCCATCATTTGCCAAAAGTGGTATGTTACACCACATATCATTGCCAACAGATAAAGGTCATTCTCACAACTCTATAAAATAATGAATAATATATTTATCTCCAAACATTCTTTAGTATTATAAAATTAAAATAGTAACAGTTTGTCTTTTTTATTTTATCAACTGTATACTTATTGAAATGGAAGCTATTTACACAAAGCATTTCCAGTGTATTCATTGTCTTGCTTTATTTGTACTTGTAGATTAACCACAAAGAGGGCTGGTAAACCACCTCTGATTCATCCTCTAATGTTTCAGTTAATTCATGACTTTCTTTTAGTGCGCTGATGTAGAAATCAAGTAATTATCAGCTTCCGTTACTATCCTAATGTTGTCAAACTTCATTTGGGAGGTACTTGTACATGTGTTACTCCTGTGGCAACCCTTTGGAAACAGGTTTAAGTATTTAGATAAGAGAATAGTTTCCGCAGTGTAAACTGTTGAATGAATATGGAAAAAGGGAGGCCAGACGTGGTGTTCCTGGTGGAGAAGAAATAAAGGAAAGAAAATACTAGAAATGTTAGAACCGAAGGAAGAACACCCCCCCCCCCCCCCCCCAAAAAAAAAAAAAGAAGAAGGAAGAAGAAATATTGCTCCCTGGGTAGTATTTTCCGGTGAGCCAGAGGACAAAAATGTTCTCTTACATAACAGATATCACCGGTTTTACTTCCACAGGTGCTGAAAATTGGTTCTAACACCCTACTATTACCGATGTACGTAGAGAGTAGCAACACAGATAGTAATCTCCAGGTGGTTAATTAACTAAAGCACCAAAACTAAAGCAATGCTTCATTTGAGTTAGACAGGGTAGGCAAATAGTAACCCTTGTTACTATCACTAATTTTAAAGGTGTACAAAACCTGTAAAGAATGTACTAAGGAATACTTACATAATATGCATTTGAGTATGACACACACACAGTGGTTACGGTCACTACAAGCCACTCCACAAATTGGGAAACGGGGCCAAATTTCTAGTAGTTTACTGTCGAGTTGAGATTTTCACACACAAATGTTTTATTCGTACCTTACAGAAACTAGCAGTACGGCAATAACAGCTTTTCAAAACACGCCACTAACGGCAATCAAGTAATTTATAGCAATACAACAGTTTAAAAAAATTTAAAGAACATTAGTAAACAGGCTATTAAAGTAAATACAGAACTTTGTTAATAAGGTATGGTGAGGTAGTGAAGCTACCAACACCGCCATTAAAAAAAAATCAAAGGTCTCAGACACACAATTAATGGCAATAAAGGAATGGAGGAATTTAAAATGTTTTTAAACAAAAGTGTCCTGGAATATCATTAGAACATAACAGATATGACGGACCCGTGTAAGGCGGCCACTCATTACCCACTCAGGGATGCTCAGGCTAGGCAGAATACTGACCAATTTAAATACGCCTGTAAACACGATTGCCACTCTCAGGCTGGTCACTGCACTGACTTTTAGCCAGCGAAAACTTGTAATAAGATGGCTTAACTTGCTGACAGAATTAGAGCTAACCTCGTGCAAGGAAACATTACACCACACAGTCCTGAATGAGCGACCACATGATCAACCAACAAGAAGCATGAATTTACTGATAACACACGACAGAATAGCGAAACAATTAAACTGCCAAAACTACACCTCCCATCGGGCAGTAACGAGAGGAGGAGGAAAGATCACTGTCTTCCATTACACCGGTGCCAGGGACAGGAAACCCGATCGCCGGAGGCCACAGGGCAGAAGAGAGACTGGTTACGCAAACTTATTACTTAATATACGAAGACAGTAACTTGTTCTCGAAAGAACAGTTACTGTTGATGACCGTGCAGCTTTTCCCTGGAATAAATGTCTATAAGGTACAATACATATGTAGAATTGTGGACAGTTGGGAACGTGAGTCTCACGGGAAGCGTGCAAGGGATAAGTCCCTGCAGTCGCGCTATTCATCTGTGTCCTCGGTGGCTCATATGGATAGAGCGTCTGCCATGTAAGCAGGAGATCCCGGGTTCGAGTCCCGGTCGGGGCACACATTTTCAGCTGTCCACATCGAGGTATATCAGTAACACCTGTCTGCAGCTGAGGTTTTCAGTTAGTCATCATTTATTACTTAGTGATTAAACCTTCCACTAACTTAACTTGCAGTTATGCTCGAACAGGCAGTACACGACCTCCGAAGGCAAGGATCCACACATCTGACCGCTTACGCGTCGCCAGTGTACCCAACACGCCACGGTCACGCGACAACACGCTCACTGCAGTTCATGTCTTCTCTGCAACGTTGACGGGTAGTGACCGCTCCTTCATGTTAGGTGTCTCCTTTTTAAACTCCAGTGTTTAAACGGAGGACTTAAAGAAGCTTGTTAACGTCCCACCAAGGTGAAATTAACAGCAACTACTCGTGGGGCAATTCTGTATACAACCAACCCGCGAGGAGCTCTTCCGTCAACTCAACCCGCTCGTTACACTCAGCCGACATACATCACGTGGCGACTAGGTACAACCGACCATGCCTGGTCCACGCTGGCGAGCCACGCTGCCCTCCCGTATCCACCAGACTCTCTGAGTGCACAACGCCCCTATATCCCCGCCACCACACGAGGTTACAACCGGTCAAAGACCTCATTTCCTCCATAGCAGTTTCCCGGGAGCAAACACAGATATCGATAGCAGAGGGAAAAGACAACCAAGCAGCCACTTAATGACAGACAACATATCAAACAAACATGTCAGGGGAAGAAAAGGAAAACCAATGCAATCTAAATACAAGGTGTAGCACGAGTCAATACATGGCTCAGAGTAATGTGAAATTCCCAACCATATCTTATGTTAATCACATTTCTCAATAAACATTTCATATTTCTCCTGTATGTATTTGGAACAACGGGCAGTCTTTTGTTGCCTTGCCTACCTCTTTACTCCATATTACCTACATTAGGAACAGCACAGAAAGGTCACACTTATTTTACTGTCATAGTTTTATAAAATTAGTACATCAATTAGATCACTATAAGACAAGTAGTCCCCGTATTTCTCAACTTTGGAGTGAGCCTCAAAACCAACAGTGTGCTACTTCTGTAGAAACTACCCGAGACACTTCTTCATCAGGAGGCTATTTCCTAACCACCATCAAATTTTCACAAAGATAGTATCACCACATATCCCTGTTATCACCCTTTAGGGTTAGGTCCGCCTTTCTTTGGTACACCTACCCTCTGTTACGCAATTTACAAATAAGGGTGCAGTATCCTGTTTAATATTATAAACTACTCTTCTCTGTATTCTTGTGCTTTGAGATAACTTACTCCTATTTCATCTAGAATCCTTACCTGATTACTGAGTTTCCTCATCTGCTGTCTCTTAATTATACTCCTCTGCATTCCATTTTATGTAACCAAACTTATTTTCATTCATTGTGGATGTATTACTTTGCTTTGGCTCTGAATGTTCCTATATAGATTTCATCTGGATGTCAGCTCTTCATTGAACTGCTATCTATGGGTACATTGCCCCTCCCTACTCTTGCCCTCGACAATGTGATGGTGCTAATATGCTGCACCTTTCCAGATAAACTCGTAAAAGCATTCTAATTTAAGTAATGCATCTTCTCTGTGGCTGCGTAATAGCCTTAAACATATACAGTGATTTGAGTTATTCCCCAGAAAATTTTCATTCATAAATATTTCATAGTGAAATCCTAGTTAATCTAAGATACTCTAACATAAACATGCGTAGTAATCCAAACATTTATTATCTCAAACATTCAACCTTTATGTGACGTTGTTAATGAATCTTGGACTAGGGAGACATGAAATATGTGTGCCAAAATAACAGACAGTCTAGGTATATCAAAAATGTACATAATTCATTCCATTTGTATGAATAGTTTGCAGGAAGCATTTGCGATAGAGACGTCTATACTTACCTCAGCATTTGTATTTAAGTTACATGTTCAGATGAACTTTCCATTTTATTCTAATTTGACGTCATCTATAGCCAGAAAGTAGCATTTATTTTCATCACAAAACACGTACGATTTTTCATTTCTTATTACAGTAGAGCATTGATTACTCGAACTAATTAGGGGTCTTGGGTGTTCAGAGAATCAGTTTATTCAGATAATTGAATTGTATACACTAATTTACCCAAAAAACGGCATAATTATATTTATAATAATTTGAATCTCTTTTATAATTACAAAGACAGTAGGAATGTATGTAATACAGCCTAGTAAATAAAAAAATAGGATATACATATGCACTTTGCTCGTACATCACATATGAATAGAATTAACTGCTTAAAAAATCCTAAATTTTGGTCTGTCTAAACAAGCCTACACGCTTACGGGTAGCTATGTCACATATTTTTTTCAGTGCAGATATTTGATACTCGGCACTTTCATCTTGAGCTACAAATCATTGCAAGACAGTATCTACACATGTAAATTCCTGAGAACCAACCATTATATATTCAGCTTTGTTTTCTGGACCACAAGTTGATAGGATGCTGGCTGCGTCAGCTTTATCAGTGATGAGGTTTACAATTGCACTATCTTGAATAATTTGGTGCCCTAGACATGCATTGTCAACAGTCATCCATTCTTGCATGTTTTCTTCCTCACGTTCATGTCATTTGAGCTCTTTTAGCATGTTGACCAATTCAGGCACATCATTCATTATTTGCAATTAGACATTGAGAGCTTTCCACCATACCCACAATTTTATTACAGCCTTTTTTTCAAATTCTGTTTCTTTACACTATTCCATGCTGCTTTGATCATGTAGGATGCATCTTGCAAATCTGTAGTATTTTTGTGGTTTCCTGACAAACTTTCCTCTTCTCCCTTCTCTTCTCATCTCTTCTCTTTCTAACAGTAACTTGTGGAATAATTCTTATCTCTAATACGATTTGAAAGTCTCAATAACATCGTGACTCCTGGACTGTAATGAAGAGGTTACATTATGTGGAAAAAAACGTTACTTTTATGAACTCACCTTTTTCATGTAAGATATATCAGGAGGGGTGAGTTGCTACATTATCAAGTTGCAGTAATGTTTTCTTCCTTCTGCCATTCTTTAACTGAAGATCTTTTAAAGAGAGTACAACAACTCCCATTAACTATTCCATGAAAATTGTACTGTCCTACTGTGTGCTCTTCTGTGAGGTGTGAACAACAGGCATTGCAGACTTACTAATGTGTTTCGAACACTGCAGCAGTTTCTTACCTTTATCAGTGACGAGTGTAGGCAATCGGTGGCTACCAGTAGCATTGGCACAAGCTAAAGCAGAGTTGGAGGCATGTCATGTCCATCTGGGCCGGTGTACAAGCATATACAGTAACAAATTCCAAACACTTCACTATTTTAAACCAATTAGCTAATAACAAAAACTTTCATTGTGGCGATCATTTGTTGGCTAGATTGACTTTTGGTAACACATTGCTCTACTAAAGGTAATATGTTGCACAATTTAAAACAGTGGAACTAGAGCTAAGAAACAGAGACTGAATAAAGGATTAGAAATGTAGTGAAATGAAGGAGATAAAATATATAGCAAATTGGAAGTTGCCTGAAGCTTTAGGTAAATGGAAGGGACAAAAGTAGAAACATAGAAGTAACACAAGACAAAGTGAAAGTCTCTGGTGCACTTGCTCCTCCATTTCAATTAATCACTACTCTGAATCTCTGCAAGTTTATGTTCTGATTTGCTTCTGTATTCTCGTGCACCATTCTCATGTTTTTCTTTCTTACTATGTATGTCCTGTATTTATTTCCATTTTTCACTTTAATTTTTCCTATTTTATTAGTATACCCTGAATTCAGTCTCACTAAGTATATAAATTTTGCTCGTACTCTCCATTGTATGTATTCACATCTCATTGTAATTTGGTGCACATCAAGGCTTGATCTCTGTGAGAGATTTGTAAAGTGAACAGTATATGTGCTACACAGAAACCATATTCAGTTTTTGCTTGTGCAGGGTGTTATTCAGTTAGCTGTTTGTGGGAATGAAAAATAGGCCAAAAGTTCTTCTCAATTCAAGTTCATCTAGAAGAAAAAGGATATTTATTTGCCACATTTTCTATCATGCTCTGTTAAGCCTCAAGGGGGGGGGGGGGGGGGGGGAGTGGGTAAAATGCAAAGAGAAGAATATAATAATGCCAAGGCCAAAGAAGGGAGATGCTGACAGATGTAAGTGTTACTGACCATCAGTTTGATAGATCACAGTTGTAAAATACTAACTCTGATTTTACTACTTGTTTCATCCGTCTGTAGTCAAACTGACACGGGATACTCATAATTTGGATTTGTTGCTCTTGCATTTGCTGTAGTTGCAGTTAAATTTGTTTGGTATCAGGTCTGCCTGTTGGGCAAAACACTTGTTTTTCGTGTTGTTGTTGTTGTTGTTGTTGTTGTTGTGGTCTTCAGTCCTGAGACTGGTTTGATGCAGCTCTCCATGTTACTCTATCCTGTGCAAGCTTCATCTCCTAGTACCTACTAACCTACATCCTTCTGAATCTGCTTAGTGTATTCATCTCTCCCTCTACGATTTTTACCCTCCACACTGCCCTCCAGTACTAAATTGGTGATCCCTTGATGCCTCAGATCATGTCCTACCAACCGATCCCTTCTTCTAGTCAAGTTGTGCCACAAACTCCTCTTCTCCCCAATCCTATTTAATACAGCCTCATTAGTTATGTTGATCTACCCATCTAATCTTCAGCATTCTTCTGTAGCACCACATTTCGAAAGCTTCTATTCTCTTCTTGTCTAAACTATTTATCGTCCACGTTTCACTTCCATACATGGCTACGCTCCATATAAATACTCTCAGAAACGACTTCCTAACACTTAAATCAATACTCGATGTAAACAAATTTCTCTTCTTCAGAAACACTTTCCTTGCCATTGCCAGTCTACATTTTATATCCTCTGTACTTTGACCATCATCAGTTATTTTGCTCCCCAAATAGCAGAACTCCTTTACTACTTTAAGTGTCTTATTTCCTAATCTAATTCCCTCAGCATCACCCGACTTAATTCGACTACATTCCATTATCCTCATTTTGCTTTTGTGGATGTTCATCTTATATCCTCGTTTCAAGACACTATCCATTCCGTTCAACTGCTCTTCCAAGTCCCATGCTGTCTCTGATACAATTACAATGTCATCGGCGAACCTCAAAGTTTTTATTTCTTCTCCATGGATTTAAATACCTACTCCGAACTTTTCTTTTGTTTCCTTTACTGCTTGCTCAATGTACAGATTGAATAACACTGGGGAGAGGCTACAACCCTGTCTCACTCCCTTCCCAACCGCTGCTTCCCTTTCATGTCCCTCAACTCTTATAACTGCCCTCTGGTTTGTGTACAAATTGTAAATAGCCTCTCGATCCCTGTATTTTACCCCTGCCTCCTTCAGAATTTGAAAGAGAGTATTCCAGTCAACATTGTCAAAAGCTTTCTCTAAGTCTACAAATGCTAGAAACGTAGGTTTGCCTTTCCTTAATCTTTCTTCTAAGATAAGTCATAGGGTCAGTATTGCCTCACGTGTTCCAACATTTCTACGGAATCCAAACTGATCTTCCCCGAGGTCGGCTTCTACCAGTTTTTCCATTCGTCTGTAAAGAATTTGCGTTGTTATTTTGCAGCTGTGACTTATTAAACTGATAGTTCGGTAATTTTCACATCTGTCAACACCTGCTTTCTTTGGGATTGGAATTATTATATTCTTTTTGGAAGTCTGAGGGGAATTTCGCCTGTCTCATACATCTTGCTCACCAGATGGTAAAGTTTTGTCAGGGCCGGCTCTCCCAAGGCTGTCAGTAGTTCTAATGGAATGTTGTCTATGCCCGGGGCCTTGTTTAGACTTAGGTCTTTCAGTGCTCTGTCAAACTCTTCACGCAGTATCATATCTCCCATTTCATCTTCATCTACATCCTCTTCCATTTCCTTAATATTGTCCGCAAGAACATCGCCCCTGTATAGACCCTCTATATCCTCCATCCACCTTTCTGCTTTCCCTTCTTTGTTTAGTACTGGATTTCCAACTGAGCTCTTGATATTCATGCAAGTCTTTCTCTTTTCTACAAAGGTCTCTTTAATTTTCCTGTAGGCAGTATCTATCTTACCCCTAGTGAGATATGCCTCTACATCCTTACATTTCTCCTCTAGCCATCCCTGCTTAGCCATTTTGCACTTCCTGTGAATCTCATTTTTTAGACGTTTGTATTCCTTTTTGCCTGCTTCACTAACTGCATTTTTGTATTTTCTCCTCTCATCAATTAAATTCAGTATCTCTTCTGTTACCCAAGGATTTCTACTAGCCCTTGTCTTTTTGCGTACTTGATCCTCTGCTGCCTTCACTATTTCATTCCTCAAAGCTACCCATTCTTCTTCTACTGTATTTCTTTCCCCCATTCCTGTCAATTGTTCTCTTATGCTCTCCCTGAAACTCTGTACAACCTTTGGTTTAGTCAGTTTATCCAGGTCCCATCTCCTTAAATTCCCACCTTTTTGCAGTTTCTTCAGTTCTAATCTACAGTTCATAACCAATAGATTGTGGTCAGAGTCCACATCTGCCCCTGGAAATGTCTTACAATTTAAAACCTGGTTCCTAAATATCTGTCTTACCATTATATAAACTATCTGATACCTTCTAGTATCTCCAGGATTCTTCCATGTATACAACCTTCTTTTATGATTCTTGAACCAAGTGATCCCTATGATTAATTTATGCTCTGTGCAAAATTCTACCAGGCAGCTTCCTCTTTCATTCCTTTCTCCCATTCCATATTCACCTACTACGTTTCCTTCTCTTCCTTTTCCTACTGTCGAATTCCAGTCACCCATGACTATTAAATTTTCGTCTCCCTTCACTACCTGAATAATTTCTTTTATCTCCTCATACATTTCATCAATTTCTTCATCATCTGCAGAGCTAGTTGGCATATAAACTTGTACTACTGTAGTAGGCGTGGGCTTCGTGTCTATCTTGGCCACAATAATGCGTTCACTATGCTGTTTATAGTAGCTTACCTGTACTCCTATTTTTTTATTCATTATTAAACCAGTCCTGCATTACCCATATTTGATTTTGTATTTATAATCCTGTATGCACCTGACCAAAAGTCTTGTTCCTCCTGCCACCGAACTTCACTAATTCCCACTATATTTAACTTTAACCTATCCATTTCCCTTTTTAAATTTTCTAACCTACCTGCCCAATTAAGGGATCTGACATGCCACACTCCGATCCATAGAATGCCAGTTTTCTTTCTCCTGATAACGACGTCCTCCTCTTGAGTAGTCCCCGCCCAGAGATCTGAATGGGGGACTATTTTACCTCTGGAATATTTTACCCAAGAGGACGCCATCATCATTTAACCATACAGTAAAGCTGCATGCCCTCGGGAAAAATTACGGCTGTAGTTTCCCCTTGCTTTCAGTCATTCACAGTACCAGCACAGCAAGACCATTTTGGTTAGTGTTACAAGGCCAGATCAGTCATTCATCCAGACTGTTGCCCCTGCAACTACTGAAAAGGCTGCTGCCCCTCTTTAGGAACCACACGTTTGTCTGGCCTCTCAACAGATACCCCTCAGTTGTGGTTGCACCTACGTACGGCTATCTGTGTCATTGAGGCACTCAAGCATCTCCACCAACGGCAAGATCCAAGGTCCATGGTTCATGGGAGGGGGAGGTTGTTTTTCATATGACCCAGATAAGTTTCAACACTTCTGTGCTGTCATCAGTGCATTTTCTTTATTAAAGTCTTTAAAATGTTAACATATTTTTTAAGTGATAACTAATATATGATAATTAGACCTAAAGATTTTTTGCTTTATTTTTGTCACTACCTTGATTTTACTTTACCCAGTTAAGCAGAATCATTTGGGCGGGATCATTTGTACATTATCATGTACTAGTAGCTTGTCATCTGCAACCTAATGCTGTTACGGTAAATTTGGGTGACATTTTAATGCATCACTTTGTGTTTAAACATAATTTTGTTGTATCAAGTTATTTCATGCATATATTTGCTATTACTTATGTTTTGTTTTGTCAGATCCTCTGTCATTTGTGTTCTCATGAGTTATTCAGAACAACACACAGATACTACACATACTGAGTTTGGTGCCATCTACACCCCCCCCCCCTCTCTCTCTCTCTCTCTCTCTCTCTCTCTCTCTCACTCACTCACTCACTCACTCACTCACTCTGTGTGTGTGGGGGGGGGGGGGGGTCGTGCACACGTGCTTATGCATGCATGCACTTTTGAGCTGTGTGTGTCATCTTTTCTGTAAGGTTCTCTTAATGTTTTAAGTAATGTGTAGTTTATACATACACGGGTTTATGCACAACCCTCCCCCCCTCCACACACACACACACACACACACACACACACACACACACACAGAGAGAGAGAGAGAGAGAGAGAGAGAGAGAGAGAGAGAGAGGAGAGAGTTTTGCCAGAGCAAAAAGTGTTTATCACAAACAAAATTCTGCAGATTACGTCTAGTAAAGGGTGACAATTATTGAACTATGTGAAATAAAATTGTCATAACTTCTGAATGGTTTGCATTAGGACGTTCAAAGTGCATGGTTTTCCATGGGGCGTGATGGGAATTAGTGTGTGCATGCATGGTTTGGTGATCAAAAAGTCTCTTTACCCTCAACAGGTGACTGTGTGATGTGCCACATCCAGTCACGGAATAGTCACTGTGATATTCCTTGGTGACACAGTGACTACCAAATGGTAGTTGAAGGTTTTGGAAGATGATTTCACGTCCATTATCCAAAGTGACCCTGATTTCCACAAGATATAGTTCATGCCAGATGGAGCACAAAGCAGGAGAGTGTTTAATGTCCTGGAAGAGCACTTTGAGGACTGCATTCTTGCTCCGGGGTACCTGTAGACCATTGGCATGGGCCTCTATTGGCCGCCATATTCTCTGAATCTGAACACATGTGACTCCTTTTTGTGGGGGTATATTAAAGACAAAGTGTATAGCAATAATCCCAAAACCATTGCTGAGCTGAAAACAACCATTCAGGAGGTCATCAATGTTCCAACACTTCAGCAGGTCACGCAAAATTTTACTATTCGTCTGCGCCACATTGTTAACAATGACGGGAGGCATATTGAACGTGTCATAACATAAATCCGAATATCTGTAGTGATCTTTACATGTTAAATAAAGTGTGTGCATGCTACAGTTTGTAACTAATTTATGTTTATTTATAATTTTTTTCATATAGCTCAATAATTTTCACCCTGTATTTGTGTGTGAAATGTTCAGAGAAGCTCATGAGCATGCAAATCAAAATGATCTGACAAAGCAAAACGA
The DNA here is from genome assembly GCF_023864275.1 of Schistocerca cancellata. NCBI lineage: Eukaryota > Metazoa > Arthropoda > Insecta > Orthoptera > Acrididae > Schistocerca > Schistocerca cancellata. Next base: position 287,613,913 of record NC_064631.1, on the reverse strand, counting down.
ACTCCCCAACCAAGTTCACATTAACATCGTTTGCTTGCAGATGACAAGCTTTCAGTACGTGCAAATCATGCTGCGTAACCATATAATATAAAATGAAGGTAATGGCAAAAACAAACAATAACTATCTTTAGGCCTAATTTTCGTAGATTAGTTATCAGTTAAAAATTCACAGATTTGAATAAAGAAAACCTACTGATGCTAACAGAGAGGTGCTGGTATCTATTTGGGTCATAAGAAAAAAGCAGTGTTTTGCATAACAGGCGGGGACCTTATATCCAATAAACAACCAGGGAGCTTATATCAGGAGCTAAATACAAAAAGCAAAAGATCATCTACAGCTTGTGTAGAAACCAAACTACAGTTCTAAGAGATGAAGCACAAAGAAAGGAGGTAGTAATTGAGAAGCTAGCATGACAGGACTAGTTGTGGCTTATGCCCTATGTTATTCAATCTACATGTTACATTAGCAGTAAAGGAAAGCAGGAAATTTTTTTAAAGGGAATTATAGATAATGTCTTGAAAACGGTTTGTAAGACGAACATTCACAAAAATAAAACAAGTTTAATTAAGACAAGTGATGCTGGCAGAATCATGAAATAAGATGGTGGAAACGGTAGATAGGTTTGATATTTAGACAGCAAAATAAATGGTAGCAGAAACAAAGATGGTGTAAAAATGTTCTAAAAGGACTTGTCCTATGTCCGCACACTTCCTCTGTCTGCCTACATGGTATACTGCACATGCTGCTGTACCCTGCGTGGTGTAGATGTAGAGATAGAGATAGTGTGTACTTCATGCTTCGTACCATTATCATCTATTTTATGTGATATTCTATTTCTATATCGAGGAAGGAAATAAATGTTTAGAAATGAGTATGGCAGATGCCACTGTTTTATATCCAGGTTAGAGCAAAAGGTTAACATCTCCATAACCCCAGTATTAAATCTACACTATGTGATCAAAAGTATCCGGACACCCCAAAAACATACGTTTTTCATATTAGGTGCATTGTGCTGCCACCTACTGCCAGGACTCCATATCAGCGACCTCAGTAGTCATTAGATATCGTGAGACAGCAGAATCGGTCGCACCGCGGAACTCACGGACTTCGAACGTGGTCATTTGATTGGGTGTCACTTGTGTCATACGTCTGTATGCAAGATTTCCACACTCCTAAATATCTCTAGGTGCACGTTTCCAATGTAATAGTGAAGTGGAAATGTGAAGCGACACGTACAGCACGAAAGCGCACAGGCCAACATCGCCTGTTGACTGACAGAGACTGCCGACAGTTGAAGGGGGTCACAGTGTGTAATAGGCAGACATCTATCCAGACCACCACACAGGAATCCCAAACTGCATCAGGATTCACTGCAAGAAGTATCACAGTTAGGCGGGAGGTGAGAAAACTTTGATTTCGTGGTCAAGTGGTTGCTCATAAGCCACATATCAAGCCGGTGTATTCCAAATGACGCCTTGCTTGGTGTAAGAAGCATAAACATTGGACAATTGAACAGTAGAAAAAAGTTGTATGAAGTGACGAATCATGGTACACAATGTGGCGATCTGATGGCAGGGTGTGGATATGGCAAATGCCTGGTGAACGTCATCTGCCAGCATGTGTAGTGCCAGCAGTAAAATTTGGAGGTGGTGGTGTTATCCTGTGGTCATGCTTTTTATGGAGGGGGACTTGCACACCTTGTTGTTTTGTGTGGCACTGTCACAGCACAGGCCTACATTCATGTTTTAAGAACCTTCTTGCTTCCCACTGTTGAATAACAATTCGGGGATTGTGATTGCATCTTTCAACATGATTGAGCACTTGTTCATAATGCATGGCCTGTGGCAGAGTGGTTAGATGACAAAAGCAGCCCTCTAATAGACTGGCCTGCACAGAGTTCTGACATGAATACCTCTGGGATGTTTTGGAACACAGACTTCGTGCAGGCCTCACCGACCGACATCGATACCTCTCCTCAGTGCAGTACTCCATGAAGAATGGGCTTCCATTCCCCAAGAAACCTTCCAGCACCTGACTGAATGTATGCATGTGAGGGTGGAAGCCGTCATCAAGGTTAAAGGTGGGCCAACACCATATTGAATTCCAGTATTATCGATGGAGGGCGCGACGAACTTATAAGTCATTTTCAGCCAGGGGTTCAGATGCTTTGATCACATAGTGTAGCTCACCTTTTAGGGGAGGCACTTTGTTTGTAGTTTTTTAAATTGTCATTTTACAGTATTTTATTACAATGTCCATGAATGAGTCTTAAGCGAGGGACACATTTAGCTGCACTGTACTTTCCCCTTGTCACATCATCAGATTTTACCTATGAGAAGTACTCGCACGTTAATACACAGTAAGCACAACTGAGGGAAGAATTTTCTCATATGGTTCAATATTTTTACTGTCCTTTTAATAGGGAAATGAGCAAGTTATACATGCCAGGTAAAGAAGTCTGTTAAGGTTCTATTATAATGTAATGTGCTGTCTCCTGGCAAGAAATTATATTACCATTGAATAAAAGTTGTGTGCTATGGGAAGGAAGAGCGACTAGACATAAAGAACAGTGAACAGCAGCCAGTGAAATCAATCACCCTTATGTGTCATTTCTCATTCTGGTCATAGGAGAGTAACAAAATGTCACTGTCTCACCTCTACCTATAGAATTGTCCTTAGTCCCTTGGTAAAATATTCTGGTGAGAGAATGCATCAGTTTGTGGTTCCTGTGACGTACACGTTCCAGTACACCACGTTTTTCATGGTATATACAGTAGAGCGTCTATTATACAAACTAATTGGGGGACTTGGGTGTTCAGAAAACCGGTTTATTTGGATAATCGAAGTGTGTACTTCTATTTATTAATAAAAATTATGTATATTGATAATGACACAGATCTCTTTTATTATTACAAAGGCAAGTGCAGTAGGAATACATGTAATACAGCCTAGTAAACAAAAAAAAATTGTAATACATATGCATTTTCCATGTACATTACATGTGCATAGAATTAACACTAACAGAATTCTTAATTTTGCTCTGCCTGAGCAAGCCCTTTTTGCAGGGCTGGTATCTGATACTGGTTGCTTTCATCTCGAGCCTCAGGCTATCGCAAAGCCGTATGTAGACATGTCAATACTTAATTCAGACATATCATTCTGTTCATTATTTTTAATTAGACTTTGAGAACTTTCTGCCATATCCACAATTTTATTATAGGCTTTTTTCAAATTCTGTTCCTGTATCTTCTCCCTCCTTATTCTAGCAGTAACTTATGTAACAATCCTTTTCTGTAATACCATTTGAAAGTCTCAGTAATGTCTCGATTCATGAGCTGTTATAAGGAGGTGATGTTAGGTGGAAAAACCATCACTTCCACGAACTCATCCTTTTTCGTTTAGGATACCATATGTTAGATGAATTGGTGTGTCGGCAAGGAGCAGTAATGTTTTCTTCCCTTTTGCCATTCTTTAATTGATGAGTCTTTCAGAGGGCACAAAAACTGTCTTAAACAATTCCGCGCAAGCGAGTAACACTTCAGTTACTTGGTTGTTTGGTTATGTGGTTGTTTGGTGGACAGACATTTGGATAATCAATGCTGTACTGCATTTTATTTTCTGACAAGAGGTCAGTTGTAAATTTAACATTATATGGACAGAGGACTATATTCTATTTCAACTGATATCAACACACATTTAGAAAGTTTGTATATTATCCAGGTCATACAACTGGAACACCGTCCTCTCTAAGTACAGGGTGTACATAAAGTCCAGCAACACTTTCAATTATTTATTGCACAAGAACTAAACATTATACAGATGTCATACATATTGCATTTTGAAGAGAAACTGAAAGGTTTTTATTTACAAACATTCGATATGCGAACCATGAGTGACCTGGCAGATGTCAATACAGTAATCGAATTCTTGCCATACCCGTCCCAGCATGGCATCGTCAACTGAGGCAGTCGCTTCCTGTATTATCTCCCGGAGCTCTGCTACATCACATGGTAGAGGTGGTAGGTGGACCAGATCTTTAATGTGTCCCCACAGAAAAAAGTCACATGGATTGAGATCTGGTGATCGGGGAGGCCATTTCATGAAACAGTGAACTCCAACACGGACAAAGTTCGCTCCACACCTGAACTCGCCATGTCTGCAACTAGTGGTGACTATCAGCTAATTACCAAACTATGCTGATGTGGCATACATGAAAAAAAACTTTCAGGGTTTCTCTTCTAAATGACATAAGTGTGATATCTGCACAATTTTTGGTTCTTGTGCAATAAATAATTGAAAGTGCTCCCGGACTTTATGTACACCCTGTATTTTTCCCTTTTTTTCCTACCTCAAGTGACTTTATATTCCTCAACTCACATTACATGTGGAACATTATAATTTTCATTACTAATATTATTCTGATTCACGTGTGCAGCATATAAACATTTGAAGATATCTTGAAATGCTTGAACATCTTTTTCACTGTTATTATTTGCTGTGGCATCAGCTATCTTGACAGAAAACAATGCGTTGTCTATTTTACACATGTTTCTGCGTATTGTTTTCTTTATACTTTTGTTGTTCTCATTTTATTCTGTAAACAAATTTTTGTTGTATCTTCTTATATATACTTTGAGATATTTGTGAATAGTTTTGTTTAATTCAGCATATTCTGATGTGTTCTTTTATCTTTTTGTTTAAAATTATGGCTTCTCGTTAATAATTACCTTATTCTATTCGTATTTTTTCTCTACTTTTCTACATACTTGCTATAACTTCTGCTGTTTACTTATTGGCTTTGTTAACTAATTACCCTTTGGCCCAACCTTCATTTTTCAAGATGTTTTATACTTTATACATTCGTCTGTTAATTAGAACATCTCAAATATTTTGACATTTCTGGCTTTGCTTTTCCTTTTTAAAACAAAATGAAGAACTGATATGTGTTATTGGTAATAGCCCAGATCACATAAGAAACAGATTGACCGTCCTTATGGCGGAACAGGCAACTGTAAAAATAGTTTTCCCGTCGGTCAACAGATGTCGCGGAATTGGCAACGCTGTGTCTTCGGTGACGTAAATGATGCTGATTTGTGTTCGGCTAGAGCGCTGCGCGCGAATTGCATTTGTCACACAGCTGACTGTAGACCATGATCGGCTATGGTTTTACCCGAGTTTTCAATCGAAGAATGTAGATTAGCTCCTGTAATTTTACAAACCAACTTTATTTCTACTGTAGGGATACTTCTCACAATCGTATGCGAAATGAAATAAATGTAAAGTTACACACAAATATTTCTCGTGAGTTACTGTTTAAATGCAGACTGTATTGTAGTCGCATAGGTTTTACACTCGCCTTCCATGCCGTCTATTTCCTCTTTGTTATACAGCTCTTCTGATACGGATTCTGGCGATAAAAAAGATCTCCACGTGCAGGTTAACACTAGAAAATTTTCAAAATCTTCTCAACGTCTTTGAAATATAATCCATTAATTTACTGACAAATATTGCACTGAGCAGGGGGTTTTGCGTCCTAACATTACCGACATAATTATTTTCCTATGCCACTTTGTTTGCTTTGTCAAAACCAGCGGGCAAAATAATCTTATCTCAATATCAAAGATTTACATCGTAGCTGTAACTAGAAGTCTGCGTGGACAGGAAAAATGCCGCCGTCCGTATGTGCACCGCATCCACAAGATCCTTATCCACATCTGCCAAGTTGCTTATCCGCATTATGAGATATCAACGTTTTGTAAAGCAGTTTAACCCACCACTGCTCTGAAAAGAGACTTGTGCCTGGCCTGAATTTTTGTCTGCTGATGTCCGCACTCTGTTGTGATGCGAATTAAGACTTGACATATTTCAGTAACAGTCATTTCTAATTTTAATTCTTTTACTTTGCATGTAACTTATTGTAAATGATATAAAAGAGTGGCGCAAAACGATGAATTTTGGATTGTTGTTGAAAGGGGGCTGGAAACGCTCTAATATACAAATGAAAGCGTGTTTTTCGAGCATATTTTAGCGGTGTCAACTTTGAAGAGCCATAGACGGCAAACCATAATTATGTTAAAAATTTACTGTGTACAGTTTAAAGATAACCCGCAAATATTCGCAACAGACGTACGCTTTTATCTGCAACACAGTTACTGCTAGGGATATCTGCACTCGCACTGAACTATTACTATAAGTAGTGTTGTTTTCGAGTGAAAGCTGTGTGAGGATTATTAGCGCAGAGATAAAAAAAATAATTAAAATAGGCAGCATCTGTAGTTTGCATGCTATGCTCGTTCTATTCTATTCTCTTCCCTTCATTCCAGTATAAACACTTGTTCACACGTGTAAACGAATGGCAGTGAACACTGGCGAATTATCTATGAATACTCATTTGCAGCAGTGTAAACGAGGTTTTACACTCGTTCACTTCGTTCGCTCTAGTATATACCAGGATTTAGAGGGACCGATGACCTAGCGGTTAGATGATGGCTATTATTCATTTATTTCACTGTTGCGATTTCAGCTCTAGAGCCATTTTAAAGTACCAAGCGAAAGGTCTTGTAAGGTAATGCTTCTTAAATTGTTTACCAAATGTTACCACACTATGCTTTGCATTTTGTTATCCATATCTTATATTGGTTTCAGTTTTCACATTGCACACAAAAATGTCTCTACAGCCAAAATTACGATAGTGAAGTGAATAAACAGTTTTAAAAAGTCCAAATCGCAGCAAAGATTTCATTTGAAAATTATATGATATGATTATTGTACAGGAAGGGCAGCCACGGTATATCAGAATATAAGATCGACAAAATTTAGATAGGATCGAATGCTTAGGGCTCTTTATTAATTCTTACTCGTAACTAATTTATTGATTTACCTGAATTTAAAATCCACTCCACTTTCTTTATCTTTGACGGGAAATCTGAACATTTTTAGTTCAGAATTTGTCCGTCTACTCCTTCCACAGTTGATATACTCGCAGGCCCTCGGCATGACGACTCGATCCACTACCACCGGTACGTCAGAAACAGCTGTACTTCACAGACGCCAAATAGTGGAAAGCTGCACGCGTTCGGCCGATGTTGCCACATATTTCACAGAACGGAGTGCCATCTAGTGGTTGATTCCACAAGTAAGGGTGTGACACTGTTGCCGCCTGGTGGCCGTTGCCTGACAAGGGTTGCCTGCTAGACAATGCTATCGGGCAATCTGTTTCTTATGTGATCTGAGGTAATAGTCATTAAGTCGCATATACATAAAACATTGGTGCCAACAAGTTTTTTTTGTGATGTATAGTAACAATAACACTTAAGTTCCATTGAAAAAGTGATTACATAATTCATAGTTAACATTTCTTTAAAATAGACCCAGATGAGAGTTTGAGTATTTATGAATTTAATTTTTTTTAATGCTGCCAATTTTTCAATGGTTTTTATCTTTTTTTTTTTTTCCAGAAACAATCCAGCACAGCTGCATAGATTGCTTCCTTGGCTTTCTCGTGAGTTGTCAGTGCTTATAGAGAATCAGTCACGGTTGGCTTTAGTTTTGGACTGCATTCTAAATATGCTGCAGTACCATTCAGTTAACAGCAGCAGTATAAGAAATTATCTTCGAAACAATATCAACCCTAGGCATGTTGACCATTTTATCCATGAACTTTGGACATTTGCACGTTCTCCATATGACATGATTGGTTTTGACGAGACTGCTGAGTATGGTTCATATGAAGCTCATACAATAGAGCTTCCACCGTCACCCCATTCAGTACGTGATGATGATAGTGATGTGGTTGTGATATCATCAGATGACTCAGTTGACTCATCACATGAAACTGTTGCAAATGAGGATGATAATGATATTGATGTTGAAGGTGTTGGTGAAGCTTCCCACCTATCTTCCATTAGCAGTCGTTCTGGGAGACATGGGAATACTTCACGCCATACTTCTCAGAGAGTGCAAGCAGGTGAAAGTTTGCAAGATCATTTGTATACAGCAAATATAAGATCACAGGCATCAGATGTTGTTTCATCAAGTGATTCTGAAGACTGTGTTATAGTTGGCTATGTTAAACCATTGCATGAAAGAACTCCAGAAATTGTTGCACTCGATACAGATGAAGATGTTATAGAAGAGCAAGAAACTTCTTGTGAAACAACTGCAAACTCTAATAGTAATAAGATAAATGACAATAACTCAAATAAGCTGCACAGCTCAGGTAAGAGTGGGTCACTCTTTGTATTCCTTGGATATATATTTATGTAAACTTTGTAATTATAATAATTTTTTTACTGTCTGCTGACAAATTTGGTTCTTGCATTGCAGATACAGTGAGTCCTGTTGCCTCTACCTCAGGATCTCAGCGAGAAATGCCTGATTCCACTGCTGGCTGCTCTAACTACATTCCAGATTCAGTAAAAAGTTCCCGTGTGCACCAACACAAAGAAAAGAAAGTTCGTTCCAGCAGAAGTAGAGTCAAGATTAATAAGAAGCCAACAAGAGCGAAAAGTTCACAAAGCAGTAGTTCATCCCCTTTTTCACCAGTTGGTCTAAACCGTTCAAAACAACTCATCTACAGTAGTTCAGACACACTGAGTAGCAGTCCCATCAGGCGTCGTAGATCTAAAGGGAAGCGACTGAAGAAATTACCTTATAGCTCTGATTCATCGAGTGGAAGTTCTCGCAGGTGCCGCAAAGCCAGAGTGAGTAATTTAAGCAAATTGTCGTGTAGCTCTGATTCATTGAGCAAGAGTCCTGTGAGGCATCACATTTCTAAGGAAAGAGAAAGTTCAAGGTATGCTTATAATTCTGGGAGATCGTCATTAGATGATTATAGTTATCCACTTGCTTCAAGGATTTCTGTATATAGCTCACCATATTCTTCTGATGATGAAAGTATTTTTGGCACTGAACATAAACCAAAACTGCGAAGCATTGTTATTCCGAAACAAACCAGCACTTCAAATACTAAAGGTGTGTCATATCCCTCAACATCATCGACATCATCTAGTTCAGTTCGTCAGCATGAGCCTTCATTGAATCCGTGGAATCTGTCTAGCCGTGGCAGTAAATCAAAGCATAAGTCAAGGAGGCATGACAGGAAAAAGCGGCGAAGAAAGGAGCGATATACTTCTTCATCATCTTCAGAAGATTTTGTAATTCGTCATACCAAACGGAGGTCTGAAAATGCTGTAATTTATTCAGACTCTGACTAAGGGCTTAAGAGCCAGGTGCATTTTCCTTTTATTGTAAATAATATATATACTCGTGTTCAGTTCAAAGTATTTCAGTAAGTTAAGCAGTAAATGTGTAAATTTTACGGAAGTTGTTATTTTTTTTTTTTTTTTTTTTTTTTTTTTTTTTTTTTTTTTTTTTTTTTTTTTTTTTTTTTTTTTTAACGTAGTGCAGTGAACATAATAATGTGACAGATTGCAATGCAGGAAGACTACAAGAGCCGTACAACAGTGCTTGTAGTGTTTGTAAATACAGTGCTAACTGCGATAATAGAAGTTCGTCATAAATCATCCAGATGTGCCCTTATTTATTTTTTGCCCTGTTTTCTTTTCCACTTGGCTGTGTGAAAACATTACGGGTTGCTGCTGGTTAGAGTAAAGACCATTTAAAGGTGCTTTGTACTTAAAATCATGATTGCATTGTATATTACTTTGAAAGAACGTCAAATATTGTAAATCTTAACAAATTCCATAAATTTGTGGATAGGAAGCACATTGTTATGCTTTGTCTGTCTCTTATATGTGTACAATTTCAACAATTACTGTGTAGTTACTGTCTGACCCATTAAACTGTATATATTTTTAGACTGCAAAACTCGTGAGTCACTTTGATCATGGGATGGTATGAATAGTTTTGCTGTGTATAAGAAGAGAATGCTGTGTTTCAGGCGTCTCTTACTTGAGTAGTATAATTGGGTGTTCAGTCATCTTTATAGTAAAAGTTACTTGATAATGCAGATGACCTGTATCTTTGATTTATTGTGTTACTTGTTTTGACTTGTGTTACAACTTCAAATTATGTTCAGTGGACTTAATTTGCTGTGGTTTGGTCACTAAAGCCGGGAAGCAACAACTTTGTGTGACAGATACTATTTTATTATTGTGGTAAAAATTTAGGAAAAATATGAGGAACTAGTGGAAAAATTCTTCCATAAATGTTGAAGGATAGAAACAAGTAGCTATTGTGATAAAAGGTGGAAATTTCTGTTTCTTTGTATAATGAAAACAAATATTTCAATTCAAATATCTTTACATAACTTGTATATACTTACATTCTATTTTTAAGCTATCATGATTTTATGAAATACATTTGAGCAAAAATTTTGGGTATTCCGAATTATACAGAATTCATTTCAAAGAAGGCAATTTTTCTGACATAATGACGAATTTTGATGTATTGATTTTGTTCATGTTGCTCAGACTCATTTTCTGGTGAATTAAGAAGTCATTATCATTCTGCGTTCAGTGCAGACTTATGTATCAAAAACTGTTTTAGCCATTTGTGCCAAGTTGCCTATTTAATTTAGAATGTAGGAAATTCAACAGGGGAAAGTTCTAATCCCTTACACGGCTGTTGACATTAATGACTTTAGTAAATGAAGTGCTTTGTCTGTTGTCAGCATACATTTTCCTTCCTCTTTCCCCACACTGCACTGTAGAAACACCCTCTGGAGCTTGAGTGTTATAATCAAGTTAAGTATTGTTAGATGCATATTTGCAATCTTTTATGTTCCATATTTTGCATTGTATCTTGAAAAATAAATAATAAATCAGTGTGTGCTGTATAATCATTTAGTAAATGTTATCTGACAACAAGACACAAATAATACATTTAAAAATATTAATGATATAGAGGAGATGTCGAGTTGCAGACAGGCACAACAAACAGACTGCTGTACAGTTAAGCTTTCAGCCAAAAAGCTTTGTTCCGAAATGACACACACACATGCGCACAGTGTCTCTGGCCTTGTGACCAGACAGGACTGCGACTGTGCCTGATGGGGGCAGTGGTCTGACGTGGGGGGGGTGGGGATATTGATGTGGCATGGATCACAGTGGGAATGCAAGTGGGAAGGGGGCAGGGGTAGCAGGGTGGGGGTAGAGGAAGATGTAGAGCTGCTTGTGGGAGAGTGCAGAGATGTGGTGGGGACATGGTTGGGCTGCTAGGTTAGATGAAAGGTTTTGGGGGGGGGGGGGGGGTGAAAATAGAGGTGAGTTGGAAAGGAAGAAAGTGGGGGGGGGGGGGGGGGGGAAGGATTAGCAGGTGTATTGGTGGAAAAGAAGGCTGTGTAGTGCTGGAGTGGGAGCAAGGAAGACCAGGGTGGTTAATGGAACATGGGTTATATTTCAGGGAGAGTTCCCGCTTGCACAATTCAGAAAATGCTGGTGTTAGGAAGAATTCATATGGAGCAGCCTGTGAAACAGTCACTGAAGTGAAGGACATTGTGTTCAGAAACTGGATGGTCCAATTGTCTCTTAGCTACAATTTGTAGGTGGACATTCATGTAGACAGACATCTTATTTGTTGTCATGCCCATGTAAAAAGTAGCAGCTTAGTTTGTAGATCACAGGGCAGTTTTTGCAGGTGCCTTTAGATGTGTAGGAGATGGCTGTGACCAGGCTGTAATAGGTGTTTGCATAGGTTCAGTGATCAGCAGAATACCACTGTAGGAGGAGTAGAAAGGATATTCCTCATTTCATGGCATGACGAGAGGTAGTCAAAATCCTGGTGGAGAACGTGATTCAGTTGCTCCAGTCCTGGATGGTGCTGGTGCTCCCTTGTGGCCGGACGGTGGGTATGTGGGAGTTGATAGGTGACTGGAGAGACAAGGCACAGGAGGTTTGATCTTGCAGAAGGTTGAGAGGGTAATTCCAGTCTCTGAAAGTGTCAGTGCGACCCCTGGTGTATGTTGTTGTTATTCCATCCTGGACTTTATGGTGTTTGACTTTACATTTTAAAATATGTCACTCATCACACAAGAAATGCTCTTAAAGCTTTATAAAAATCTAGTATATGACATAGTGCAAATGTCTGTTAGACTTCTTTCTAGATTAAACCCACCAACAATACCTCCATTTCGACAGCTGTCAACCCTTTAATACCAAAAAAACCCTACCTTACATCCTGGCCACCCAGGGATGGCATATCTGCAGTGACAAGCCCAACTCCCTTGCTCAGTATGCTGAACGTCTCAGCAAGGCCTTCACAGACAGGCATTATCCCCCAGACCTATTCCGCAAACAGGTCTCCTGTGCCATTTCCCTTCACACCTCCAATCCTCCCACCAACTAAAAGAACTAGCCACAAAGGAGTGCACCTCTCATCACCCTGTACCACCCCAGGCTGGAACAACTGAACCACATCCTTTGCCAGGGCTTTGATTACATATCACCATGCCCAGGAATGATGGCTATCCTACTCGAGATACCTCGCACCCTTCTAAAGTAGTGTTCTGTTGCCCACCCAACCTCCACAGCATCCCAGTCTGTCCCTTTGCCATTCCCAATCCACCTACCGAACACTTCCTATTCCAGTCCTGTCATAGGCTTACCCTACCCCATCAGATCCAGGCCATCTGTGAAAGCAGTCATGTCATTTGCCATATCTGCTGCAATCATTGCACAGCTTTTTATATTGGTATGACTACCAACCACCTGTACACCAGGATGAACAGCCACTGCCAACCTGTGGCCAAGAGCAAAGTAGACCACCCTGTAGCACACTATGTAGCTGAACATAATATACTTGATTTCAATGGCTGCTTCACTACCTGAACCATCTGGATCCTTCCCTCCACCACCAGCTTTTATCAATTGTGTTGGGAGTTATCTTTACAACACATTCTCCACTCCTGTAATTATCCCAGCCTCAACCTACGGTAACATACTGTGCCCACCCCCTCCACTCAACACTCCCCCCCCCCCCCCCCCAATCCTATCATTGCTCCCTATTCTCGTGTCTCGCACTGTTTGTCACCCTCTGCCAATGTATCCATCCATCTTTTCCTGCTCCTCTTCTTTTTCGCCCCTTTTGTCCGCACTTCTCTGACCCACAACCTCCTGATTCTACACCTGTCGGCATTCTATTCCCTGCACATTCCACCAGACAGTGCTTGTCTCTCATCTCACCTGTTCAGTAGTATCCCTTCCCCGGCCCCTCAGATTGTTGCTTGTGTCCCACATGATACATGATAATTACATTCCAGCCCGAGGTATTGGAATTGGCGATCATGTGTGCTTGCTTGTGTGTGAATGGCGTGTGTTTATCTTTTGCTGATTAAGGCTGTGGTGAAAGCATTATATAAGTGTCTTTTAATTGTGACTGTCTGCGGCTTAACATATCTTCTTTACGGTAAGTAGCAGTCTGTCTTTTCCTACATTTTTGATATGTCTATCTGGAGTTTCCATTGTTTGTTTTTAAATTTTGTTATTGGTTGCTAGATGCATATTATTATAAAACACGTCTGAGAATCCTAAGCCACACAAATTCTTTGTTACACACAAATCCTCGAATCAGTCTGCACTTTGACAACCATCGGTTTAGAGGGTTGAAGTTTTTTAGCTTACTCCCTAACAAAAATACATTTAGACTATTGGAACAGAGTTTGTTGGGATGACATTCTTGTGTAAACTCTTCTCGATCTTTTTCGATATGTCAAATTATGGTTGAAACTGATGATTGTCTGTATCATTTTTGTTACAAGATGATGGAGGTAGTCATCAAAAGTTTGCATTTTGGAGTAATAATTTGAAGCAGCTAGAAAAACTAAAACATGTTATATAATAATGAGAGTATACTCACCCACAGCCTTTTATTCAACTGACTACAAATGGTAGTTCAGTGACATTGATTTTCTCTTGTTTATATAAACAAACATAGTTTTAGCCCCTAATAGACAAATTCCTTGCAGTATGACAAATTTGAACATTAAAACAATGGGAAATCCAGGATCTTATGTGCACACATATTCATCCAAATCCAACTCGTACAAACATAAGCATGATCTCTTGCTGTCAAGGATAAATATATCATGAACAGTTAGGCATTTTTATGAAAAATATTACTGGGATTTCATAAGACCAGTTATTTGGAACAAAAAATGCTATCAGCTGTATATACTTCTTACTAACAGATGCTGAAGAACAGGAAATGTCATGTGATGAACATAACTGCACTAAATCAATAGTGAGGTCACAATTTAAAGTGCCTAGAAATAGCCACCCAACTACATCAATACTTACTTCAAGAAATTACAAGAGAACTACAGTTCAGTTTTTTTGACATATTTAGTGAGAACCATTTCCAATCGGAATCGGCGAAGTCATTAATACATAGGTTTGATGATTTCAGGATAGAGAGTGGAATGATAGCATATTCTCAGTCATCCTTAAGTTAGAGGCGGTAGACCTCATCTTGTTGGTAGGCTACTGGGAAAATCAAATCAGTTACAAAGACTGCTTAAAAATCAATTGTGTAACACTCCTACAACATTGCAGAGGTGTGGGATATCTAGCAAATAGAACTAACCAAGATGCTGAACATGAATAAGAAGGGCAGCACCAATAGTGTCAGTATGTTCAACTATGACTAAGTCATGGTAGTGCTGGGAAGCATGAACTAGCAAACAGTTCAGGATAGATACCAAATCCCCCATGAGTCTACTTAAAAATTTTCAAAAACTAATCTTAAGTTGTGTTGTGCCTCACCTGTGATAGCCTTGTTCCTCAGTAGCTGTGCTGCTGGTGGCTTGTTAGCTCACTGTAATTTGAGTTGATGATTAGACTGACCCTTTTTTACATGTTTGGCACAAGTATTAGACAATGATCAGCTTGTATAAGATTATTTACACAGTTTATACAACAGAAATGAGCGTCTGTATCCTCTTACAAAATATTTGACAGTGGCTACAGTTTCTCAGTCTACTTTCTCTACATAGCTCTGATGCAAAGCTGATATGAAGGAAAGTCCATTTGGCTATTCACTGCGCAACAAAGTTACCAAAATGAATTATTGTAACAGAGAGATCTTCTCTTGTCAAATAGCAATTGCAGACAAACATACTATAAATCAATAGTTACACTCTAATTTTGAGTAACGGAAATTTATTTATCAGATGAATGAAAACCATGAACTGCTTTATTAGTGGCTCAGAGATTTTAATGAAATGGGTACTAAATACAGACTAATTAAAATTGATCACAGACATGTTGATGGAATGAATGTAACCATGGGCTTCCTTGGATCATAGTCCTTGTTTGTACTTATAGAAGTGTGTATGAATAATTACTGAAATTTGTAATTACATTTTGGTTTATTATGAGCAAGAGAACAAAATCAGTGGACACTGAATTAAAGTGCACGAAGAAGTAATCTGCTTTATCTATATAATGGGTAATGGGAAAATTGATGAAATTATGTGGGATGTGGGCTGTAATGTTAATACCTTGTATACTCTCACAGGGGTTCCTCTCCCACTAAATTTGGCTAATTTAAGTAATTTTCAAGATTGAATAAGTAGCAAACTAACATGTAGTCCTAGTAAAAGTGAGCATTTTTGTAATCTGAAAAATTAGTGCTACAAAACTACAACTTGACAATGGTAAGTAGCGGTCGAAAGAAACAGATCGCAGACATCAGGCAGTTAACTTGGACCTCGGTCAACTTAACCTCCTTCAAACATTAGTCGATTTGTGTCTGCATCATAAAGTTGTTCTTGATTGAAAATGTCAGCTTACAAGCCTCATTCTCATCATTTGCGGGAGGTGTTACTGTTTTGTTTCAATATGAAGAAAACAGCGGCTGAGTCCCATCGAATGCTCTCAGGTACATATGGTAAGGATGGTATTAGTGAAAGAACATGTTGTGAGTGGTTTCAACGTTTCAAGAACGGCGATTTCAACGCCATAGACCGGCGTAGTGGTGAAAAAGAGGCATAGTGGTGGAAAAGAGAATGTTTTCGAAGATGCAGAATTAGAGACATTGCTGAGTGAAGACTCGCATCAGACTCAAGAAGGATTGGCATGATTAGTGGGAGTGACACAGCAAGCCATTTCAAAACATCTCAAGGCTATGTGCATGATTCAGAAAGAAGGAACTTGGGTCCCATGTGAGCTGAAACCAAGAGGCGTTGAACGGTGTTTGCGTGTTTGTGAACAGTTGCTTCAGAGGCAAAAATGGAAGGGATTTCTCCATCGCATTGTGACCGGGGACAACAAATGCGTTCATTACGATAACCCTAAATGCAAAAAAGCATGGGGATACCCTGGCCATGCTTCCATGTCGAAGGCTGAAGCAAATGTTCACGGCTCCCAAGATCATGCTCTGCATTTGGTGGGGACCAGCTCGGTGTCATGCACTATAAAGTGTTAAAACGAAGTGAAATAATTACAGGTGCTTGTTATAGAACGCAATTAATGCATTTGAGCAGAGCATTAAAAGACAAACGGCTGCAATACAGCGAGAGGCACAATAAAGTGATTTTGCAGCAGAACAACGCTCGACCGCACATTGCAAAAGAGGTCAAAACACACTTGGAAATGTTGAAGTGGGAAGTCCTACCCCACCCGCCGTATTCTCCAGACATTGCTCGCTCTGACTATCACCTGATTAGATCAATGGCGCATGGCCTGGCTGACCAACACTTCCGATCTCATGAATAAGTCACAAATTGGATCAATTCACGGATCGCTTCGAAAGATGAACAATTTTTTCGATGCGGGATTTGTGCACTGCCTGAAATATGGGAGAAAGTAGTGGGCAATGGTGGGAAATACTTTGAATGATACATGTGTAACCAATTTGTTTCATTAAAGCCTCAAATGTTGGGGAAAAAAAACAGCGGAAGTAAAGTTGTACACCTTGTAACCTTGTAGGTAACTCATTTTTGTAAATAAACTCTAGTTAAAATGTAATTATAGAAGTAAAAAAGTTTTAATTGTGAATAACATTTGAAATGAGAGATTTTTACAAAAGTCTTACTGGAAAAAGGAACCGAAGGTCTTTCAGATGAGGTATGTCATTACAGTTTGAGTTACTTATTAGCTCACTCCAAATGTATTTGTGAAATATCTTAAACAGTAGAAATCTTTCTATGTAAATTGTTTCCTGGTAAAATTATTAACCTGTTGTCATAATTAATTGGAAAATTCTTGTATAATTAATAAAATTTTATGGATTATGGCTGGAATAATGAAGGAACCATTTTATGTGATTATTTTATATCTATCATTGAGATCTCCAGATAAAAATAAGGAAAAAATTATATTACTATTATAAGAATGGGATAAGAACAAGTGGATGGTTCCAGCACTCAGTTATGTCACTACCTATTGGGTTACACAGATAAACATCGATAAATATTTAACTGGATAATCCAGTGCAACTAACCAGTAATTAAATCTCTATATTTTATGGTCAGCGTTTACGACACATTTTGAAATTAACAACATACAAAAGACTTCTTATAATAAAAATAAATTTAAATATTGCAAGTAAGAATGATCATAGCTGAATGACACATGAGTTCAAATACAAATTTCGGCACGTAAGTTACAAAATTATACAAAGAATTTCAAATTTTTATCTGAGTCTTTCTACACATGAAGGGTATGGAGAAAGACAACGGTAACCCTCAAATCTGAATTTTTCAAACCAAGTACAATAAGACAATGGTAAGCCTTATCTACACTAGGTAGCATAATGAGTTCCGTCTTATTGATGAGAGGTGGCAGCACATTGTTGATTTGTTTCTGTGAGAACCCACATATGCTGGTGAGAATCAATGGTAACCCACAAATTCAAAATGAGGGCAGCAGCAGATTGCTGCAAGGGAAATTGTGATATTTTTGTAATTTTAAGTGAATTGTGTGGTGATTCCAGTGATTCTGACTCTTTTTGATGATGTTAATGATCCAGATTTAAATTTAAAGGAGGAGATGCAAGATTATACTTATATTAATTCTACTGCAAGTCAAGTAAGTTTTGTTTCCCACATCATGTTGTTGTTGTTGTTTGCTGGTTACCAATTATCTTTTGTCTAGCTAGTTAGGCTACATATTTTATTTCCATGTTCAACTTTTTTACAAGATCATGATATGAAGGTAGAGTTGACACATCATTTAATGCACTACATTGTCCTCTGTAAACCTTGGGATGTTTACAAAAAGAATATTCTCATATTTGTGGGTTACCATTTTATTTGTCTTATCATTGATGAGGTTACCATTTTATTGGTTAACAGTACTTCTTAATATTATACTATCCATACAAAAAATATTTTTTTTAGTCAGAATGAAGAGGATTGCAACAAAACTGACCCTGGGAATAAGACGTCACAATGAAAACATTGACAAAAGAAAAAAAGCTAGTGAACAAATCACAACAAAAGAAACTTGCAAGGAATAGTGGACTTGAATATACTACAGAAGAAAGTACAGTGATCCAGGTGGTAATTTAGTTGGAGCTTCCCGTAAATGTATCTACAAGTGTTTTGAATGGATTGGAGAGACGCTTATACAGACATAAAGAAGTCTTTTATGGAACCATTGGTGACTTCAAGACAAAATGCTTATTTGTTTTGGTTCCATGCAGCTAGAACCCATAAAAGAAGATATCATAGGCAATGAAATTAACAGGCATAACAACACTGTATGATACAGTGTTAAAAGATGCAGACTCACTGATGTCCGTAAAGTTGCATTTTTAAGCATCCGCATTTTGCAGAACAACAGAGGTAGAGTTAGAAAAAACAATCCAAATGTGAACAAGGGCTACTACCCTACAGAAAATAGAAGAGTGCAAACCCAAGAATACACACATGCTACTCAGGGAAGACATGCAATTAGTCAAAAAACATATAGAAGGTATTCCAAAATACAAAAGTCATACAGTAGAAAAGATAATGGTGAAAAATTGTATGTGTTGATGGAATATTCCATACAGAGTTGCTACGACCATTATAAAGATGAATACTGTCCTGATATCAAAGCGAAGCCTGTATCTTTTAATAAGTATCATTGCATTTTCATTTAAGATTTCAATATTTCATTGAAACTGCCAAAATCAGATACTTGCCCAACATGCGATTCAAATGAAATTCAACTGATAGAAGCAAAAAACGACCTGGAAAAATTAAGAGAAATAAATATACAGAAGGAGTTACATCTCAGAAAGCCCAGGCAGGTCAAGATAATATAAAAGTGCAAACAGAGAAGGCAGTTTTGGATAAAGACATTCGTGTAATAACTTTTGATCTACAACAAGCATTGCCCACTCCTAAACTTTCTACAGGTCCAATGTTATATAAGAGGAAACTGTAGACTTATAACTTCAGCATTCATCCCTGTAATTTGTCACCAGGTAATTTCTTTGTTTGAGATGAAATGGTAGCATTAAGGGGTTCAGAGGAAATAGGGATCTGCTTACTGAAGTATTTTGAAGATCACAATACATGAGGGAATGAGTTGATTGCAATTTCAGACATCTGCTTGTGGGCAAAACAAAAAATGTAACATGGTGTTTGTTTGGATGCTATTTATAGCAAAAGTAAAATTTTCCCACCATTGAGCACCACTTTCCACTTTCTGGACAGTGCATGTTGCCAGCGATCGATGATTTTGCCATTGTGGAGCAGTATGTTCGCCAACATTTGCAGTTTGGCATGCCCCACAAGTCTGGGTGGACGACCTGAAGAAGTGTGACCAAAAGCGACGATTTTTCTGTCCATGTTATGTTAGAATATTTTGTATGCATCAGTGACATGAGGGTCTACATTTAGCGAAAAGAATATCTCAGTAGAAAGGCATAAGGTATTATTGCGAGATGCTGTATGGCTCCTCCTCGATGCAGATGACCCAATAATCTTGTTTGTATCAAATACATTTCATGGGAAGACAGGCAGAAAGTCGGTTTACACAAATGAGGTCGCCTTAAAACCTTATAAGTAAACATCTTCTAAAGTATCTGCGTCAGTTCCAACTGACTCAAAGAAGAAACAAGACCTCATATCTGCACTGAACTGGTAACTACCCTACTTATCTTAAATTCTTCAAAGCTAAGAAGACATCAAATGAGGATGAGTATGCAGATGCATCTGCAGATGTAATGTGAAAATTTTTAGCTGTCCTTGTGTTTGTTGCAGGGAAAACAACAGTATGTCACATTCATTCGCCGCAGCTAGGAAAAGATAGAGTTTAGGACATTAACTCAAAGTTTGTATTTTTTCCATTTATTTGTGCACTTAAGATGTTGCACAGTGACTGCCAGTTGCATAACTAATAAAATATTAGTAACTTATGTATGAAATATTCTTTAAAACTTTTCCAATTGAATATCTCCATTCATAGCTAATGTGCGTTACCACTATATTTCCCCATACCCTTCAAATATCTTGAAATAACTTTTAAATTGTCCACAATGTTTAAATGAGGTAGAATATTTCAGATAAACTTCGATCAGTATTTGCACTAGCTTCCAGCTCTTGTTCTTTCTCTAGCAAAAGTACATACACAGACTGCCAAACATGCACAGCTGCAGCAAGGCATTGAGAGGGAGGAGTAAGGGGAGGAGAGGAAGGTGGAGATGAAGAAGGAAACAGAATGTGAGAGTGGTGGAAAAAGGGGGGGGGGGGGGAAGTTGAGAAGATCTCTCTCTCTCTCTCTCTCTCTCTCTCTCTTCTCTCTCTCCTCTCTCTCTCTCTCTCTCCCTCTCTCTCCCCTCCCCCCTCTCTCTCTCTCACACTCTATATCCCTCCCTCCACATCTCTCCCCACTCCACCCTCACTCTGCCCCTTTTCCATCCCCTCTCCCTTTCTCTCTTCTCTCCCTGCCTCCCTCTTCATCTGTGCCTTCCCAGTCGTCAGTCTTATTGTGACTGAGAGGATTTATGTGTGTGTGTTTGGGGGGGGGGGGGGGGTGCATGCATGTTCTTTTGCTAGAGAATGAGCAAGAACTTGAAAGTTAATATGAATATTGTTTAATGTTACATACTGTTCCATCCAGGAACTTCCATTGTTATCACATAAACATTGATTTGTCATTTGTCCAATCATTAACTCACTTTGTACTTACTGACTTGCAGAGTTCTGACTCAATTTCTTTCCTTGACTACCGGCCTCCATTAGCTCTTGTAAAGGTTGTTTCTGATCCTTTTTGATACTGGTTTTACATTACTCCATTTCTATGTTAGTGGGTACATGAAAGAATGGACAAGTAAATATACATTAGCAGTTAATATCCTAATTTTACAATATTACTGAAAAAGGATTAAAGTTCCTGCCATACACTGTAGTTGTTACAATTTTTCAGATTTTGGATGGAAGCTGTACTAAAAACCCTAGTGGTCGCATTTTCAATTACTCCAATATTACTAAAATATGTTGTTACTTTCTGTCGGAATTTTTCTTATCTGTTCAGATTAATTACTCAAAAACAATTCCCATAGCACATTATCATACAAAAGCATTAGTAAAAAATATATTAATCACAGTTACACATCATAAAGGAGGTAAACGAGCAAGTTTCCAGAAAAAAAATTATGGTATACATGCGTAATGAATTGTTAAGCAGAGTTCATCCAGCATTTTAAAATAACTCTTATACATACTGTCAACATTACCATGACTTCCATGAAAGTATTAAACTGTTTTTAACCACAGTGGCATAACTTTCACCTAGATTACGGAACTGTTGTCTCAAATCTCATCATGTTGAACTACAGCAAAGATCATTTCTTGTACACACTTGTATTTTACCATTTTCTAACGTTTGTTATGCCACGTATTTCTTTACTTGCAACTCGTTAACTGAGGAAGTGCAGGTGCAGAATAAACTACTGCAAAGACACACTCCCTAAAGTATGCCTTACCCTCAATACTTCGTGATACTTCTCATATTTTCCATTTTTATGTTCTGAACCTCATTATTACACATCCTTCATATCATCTCATTAATACTTTATTGTTTCTTACTCCTCATTATATCTCGTCGATTCATTAAATACATTGCCATTATAACATACTTAAGCATCAGTTCCCTTTATTACCTTACAAAAAAGACTTTGTATAGAATTACACTTCACAGCAGCAAACCACAATATTACTAATAAAACTTTATACTCCCACACATAAGGAACAAAACACCATTTACAGTGTACTCTCGGTTATTCATATGTGGGCTATCCAGTTTGCGAATTATTCGTGCATCTAACAAAAAAATTTAAAAAAAAATTTCTACGCTCCAAGTGGCAGCAGGAGAACACACACACAGAAGAATTTAACTTTTACATGCTTTTGGAGTCAGTGGCTTCTCCTCCTGGTAGAAGAGTTGAAGGGGAAGGAAGAGTGGTGAAGGAAAAGGACTGGAGAGATTTAGGGAAAGGGGTACAATTCAGAAAAGTCACGCAGAACCCTGGGTCAGGGGAGACTTAGCGGATGGGATGGGAAGGAAAGACTGATTGTTGGGGACTGCACCGGACGAGATTTGAAAACCTGAGAGATTAAAGGTGGAAGACAGGGTAATATGCAAAATGGAGATTACTACTAAAACATTGTGCACGAGTTAATAAGAGTGAAAAGCTAAGTCATTATATGTAAGAGAGATGTGGGGGAGGGCAGCAAAAACTAGACAAATCAGAAAATAAAAGATGTAGAAAACTAAAATGGAGTGAAAAAAGGAGTAGTTACTGTGAATAAATGCTGAGATAGAAGGAATTAATAAACGTGATGTCGGCTCTACTTTTATTTACAAGTAATGTCGACTCAACTTTTTTTTTTTTTTTACTTGTAATGTCAACTAAACAGTACAGTGTTCTCAACCGCTCGTCCAAAGCACATCCCTCCTCCCTCCCCCCCCCCCCCCCCCCCCCCCCCTCCTGAATTATCTGTATTATCCAGTAGTCTCACTTTCAGCCCTAAACCCGTGTTTAGCTATGCTCCTTTGGTGAAGGATCTACTTTCCCTTACACATAATGTCAACTGGAAATATCACTTTGCAACCCAATCCCAAAACCTTTCCAACAACAAACCTGACATGGAAACCTACCTCAAACAGTTCTGACCATGATCATAACTTGATCCACCATCACTACCTTAGAATCATCCCTTAAAAGCCTCCCAAGAATTCCTCACGTCCAGCATTGTTTCCCAACCTTTCCTCAGGTCCCTGAAACATGACCCTAACATGTCGTCTGCAGAATTCCAGGCTCTACGTTCCCTAAAGCTGATGACTCCATCATTATCCTCCCAGCAGAGAAAGGATCTACCACTGTGGTACTTGAACAACTGGAGTACGTTAGTGAAGGGTTCCGACATCTCTACGTACAGCAGATCCCCTCCCTGTGATTCGAACTGACCTGCAGTCCCTCCTAAAAACCTCAGGCCCCTCACAAGGACTTGCACCTCAATCCATAGAACCTTTTGCCCCACCCAAACCACGCACCCTCACCTTTTACCTTCTTCCTAAGATCCACAAACCCAATCATCCTGGCCATCCTATAGTTGCTAGCTCCAAAGCACCCACCGAATGTATATCTGCCTTTGTTGATCAACACCTGCAACTCATAGTACAAAGACTTCCCTCCTATATTAAAGATACCAACCATTTCCTAGATCGTCTGAATCTGTGCCCATCCCACTTGCACCTCACAGTTTGCTTGTCACCATTGATGTCATCTCCCTCTATAGTAACATCCCCAAGTACATGATCTGTCTGCTGCTGAACATTTCCTCAGTCAATGCCCACCTGATTCCAAGCCTATGACATCCTTCTTGCTCACCATAATGAACTTTATACATACCAACAATTACTTCACCTTTGAGGCGCAGACATACAAACAGAACAGGGATACGGCCATGGGAATCAGGATGGCTCCTTCCTATGCCAACTTTCTCATGAGTTGCTTGGAGGGGGCTTTCCTGGGATCCATTAGCCTTCAACCCTTGGTCTGGTTTAGATACATTGATGACATCTTTGTTGTATGGACTCATGGTGAGGTTGACATGTTAAAATTCCTGGAATCTCTAAATACCTTCTCCCAATTAAATTTTGCATGTTCCTATTCTGAATCCTATGCTACTTTCCTTAAAGTTGATCTCCTACTCACCGAAGGCCAGCCACACACTTCCATTCCCATCAAACCTACTAACAAA
Source organism: Schistocerca cancellata (assembly GCF_023864275.1). Lineage (NCBI taxonomy): Eukaryota > Metazoa > Arthropoda > Insecta > Orthoptera > Acrididae > Schistocerca > Schistocerca cancellata. The sequence continues at coordinate 287,589,755 of NC_064631.1, read as the reverse complement.
CAATAGTACATACATTTTGACAGTTGCCATCTTTTCCATGTCAAACGTTCCCTCCCATACAACCTTGGCATTCGAGGCAAACATATTTGTTTGGATGCAGACTCTTCACAGCAATACACCACCACTCTCACTTCAGCCTTCACTAGACAGAATTATCCCAACAGCCTAGTTTAAAAGCAGATTTCCTGGGCCGTCACATCCAATCCTGGCACTGCGAATCCCTCCAAAAAACAGCTTCGGAACACGCCATGGTGACTCAGTATTATCCTGGTCTTGAACATATCGGTCATCTACTTCGACAAGGGCATGACTTCTTAAAATCATACCCTGAAATGAAATCCATACTTTCTGAGACTTTGCCCGCCACTCGTAGAATAGCCTTTCATTGCCCTCCCAATCTCTGCTATATCCTTGTCAGACCGTATGCTCCTCCTGCATCCATCTCCTACCCCTGTGACCATCCCCGCTACAAGACTTGCCATATGCACCTTGTTCTCCCTTTTACATCAGCATGACTACTGCCCCGTTAGCAGTCAGGATGAATGGGCATAGACAGAGGGTGTATACTGGCAACACACAATATGCTGTTGCAGACCATGCTGTACAACATGACAGTCATGACTTCGGTGCCTGTTTCACCACGTGCACCATCTGGATTCTTCCCCCAGACACCAGTTTCTCAGAACTTGGCAGTTTCATTTTCTGACTTATTCTATTTTTCGCTGTGCACCCTCTCGCCTCTGTTCCATGCAATGCACTTAGCTTTTTAATCTTATTAACTCGTGCATAATACTTTAGTAGTAATCTCTGTCTTGCATGTTAACTGTCTTCCACCTTTAAGCTCTCAGGTTTTCAAATGTCATCCATCTCCTCCCTACCCTATGGCTCCTACCCATGTGACCGTCCCCACTGCAAGATTTGCCATATGCAATATACCGAGGGTCTCACTGAACCCTTGATAGACTGTAATTATCCTCCCAACCTTGTACAAAAATTAATCTCCTGTGCCTTATCTTACCAGTCTCCCACCACCTTGCAAAGTCCCACCATCTGGCCACAGAGGAACATTCCCCTCATAACTCAGTACCACCCAGGACTGGAGCATGACAATCAACAAGCTGTCTGTCTGCATGAATGGTCACCGACAAACTGTGGCCAAGAAACAAGTGGACCACCCTGTTGCAGAACACGCTGCCAAACATGACAGCCATCTTTCAATGACTGCTTCACAGCCTGTGCAATATGGATGCTTCCCACCAACATCAGCTTTTCTGAATTGCAAAGGAGGGGAACTTTCCCTGCAATGCTCCAGTCCTGGGTGGCACTGAGTTATGAGAGGAATGTTCCTTTGTGGCCAGTCGGTGGGACTTTGGGAGGTGATGGGAGACGGGTAAGATAAGGCACGGGAGATTAATTTTTGTATAAGGTTGGGAAGATAATTACAGTCTATCAAGGTTTCAGTGAGACCCTTGGTATATTTCGAGAGGGACCGCTCGTCACTGCAGGTGCAACGACATCTTCTGTGTAAACTGAAAATAAACTCTGTTTTCTAATGTTAGTCCACGTGTGTAAATGAAGGAAGTTAAAAGAAATTTGTAAAATGGATAAAGGAAAGAGAAATTTGCTGACATTAGAACAGAAATTTGAATTAACTGAAAGAACTAAGTGCTATTATGGTATTGGAATACAGACTATTTGGAACGTTAGAAAGAAAAAGCAGAAAACACAATATTTTGTCAGGAAATATGATTCTAGTTCTGGACAATTTGCACAAAAAGGTATGAAGGGAAATGGGAAAGAAGAGAAGTAAAAAGATAGGGTGTGATGATGGAATGAAGGCTGTGTAGTGCTGGAATGGGAACAGGCTGGATTGGTGAGGACAGTGATTAATGAACGTTGAGGCCAGGAGGGTTAAGGGAACGTAGGATGTACTGCAGGGAAAGTTCCCAGCCATGCAATTCAGAGAAGCTGGTGTTGGTGGGAAGGATCTGTATGGCAACGGTTGTGAAGCAGTCGTTGAAATGAAGGCTTTCATGTTTGGTAGCATGTTCAGTAACAGGGTGGTCCACTTGTTTCTTGGCCACAGTTTGTCGGTGGCCATTCATGCGGATAGACAGCTTGTTGGTAGTCATTCTCACATAGAATACAGCACACTGGTTACAGCTTAGCTTGTAGATCACATGACTGGTTTCACTGGTAGCCCTGCCTTTGATATGATATGTGATGTTGGTGACCGGATTGGAGTAGGTGGTGGTGAGAGGATGTATGGGACAGGTCCTGCATCTAGGTCTGTTACAGGGTATGAGCCATGAGGTAAAGGGTTGGGAGCACTGTTGTGTAGGGATGGATGAGTATATTGTGTAGGTTCAGTGGATGCCAGAATAGCAGTGTGGGAGGGGTGGGAAGGATAGGGGGCAGGACATTTCTCATTTTAGGGCATGACAAGAGGTAGTTGAAAACCTGGTGGAGAATGATTCAGTTGCTCCAGTGCTGGGTGGTACTGAGTTATGAGGGGAATGTTCCTCTGTTGCCAGACAGTGGAACTTTGGGAGGTGGTGGGAGACTCGTAAGATAAGGCACGGGAGATTAATTTTTGTACAAGGTTGGGAAGATAATTACAGTCTATCAAGGTTTCAGTGAGACCCTCGGTATATTTCGAGAGGGACAGCTTGTCACTGCAGATGCAACGACCATGGATGGCTTGGCTGTATGGAAGGGACTATATATTATGGAATGGGTGACATCTGTCGAAGTGGAGGTATTGCTGGTGGTCAGTAGGTTCGATGTGGACGGAGGTACTAATGTAGCCATCTTTGAGGTCGAGGTGAACATCTAGGAAGGTGGCTTGTTGGGTTGAGTAGGACCAGGTGAAGCAAATGGGTGAGAAGTTGCTGAGGTTTTGGAGGAATGAGGATAGTGTGTCCTCACCCTCGATCCAGATCGCTAAGATGTCGTCAATGAATCTGGACCAGATGAGCGGTTTAGGATTCTGGGTGTTTAGAAAGGATTCCTCTAGATGGCCCATGAATAGGATGGTGACATGCGGGTGTCCATAGTTCCACAGATTTGTTTGTAGGAAATGCCTTCAAAGGAGAAGTAAATGTGGGTGAGGATATAATTGGTCATGGTGACGAGTGAGAAGGTTGTTGGCTTGGAATCTGTTGGGCATTGGGAAAGGCAGTGTTCAATAGCGGTAAGGCCATGGGCACTAGGGGAGTTGGCGTCAATAGTGACGAGCAGGGCATTGTGTGGTAAAGGGACAGGCACTGTGGAGAGTGGTGGAGGAAATGCTTGGTATCTTTTATATAGGAGGGTAGGTTCCGAGTAATAGGTTGGAGGTGTTGGCCTACGAGAGCAGAGATTCTCTCAGTGGGGGCACAGTAACCGGCCACTATGGGGCATCCTGGATGGTTGGGTTTATGGACTTTAGGAAGCATGTAGAAGGTAGGAGAGTGGGGAGTGATGGGCTCTGGGAAGAGGTTCTGGGATGGACCTAAATATTTGGGGAGTTTCTGGAGATCCTGTTGGTAAGGTTTTAAGGTGGAAGTATCTGGCAGCTGGTAGAGTCCTTCTGCCAGGTAATCCTTGCAGTTGGAAAGAAGAGTGGTGAAACTTTTGTCCGCAGGTAGGATAATAAGGTCGGGATCAGTTTTTGGATGGTAGGCTGCAGTTATTTCTGGAGATATAAGGTTACTTTCATGTTGAGGGATTTGGGGAATGATGGTGAGGAAACATTCAAGATTAAGAAATTCTGGAAAGTTAACTATCTGTGTGCACATGACAACCAACAAGCTGTTTGTCTGCATGAATGGCCACCGACAAACTGTGGCCAAGAAACAAGTGGACCACCCTGTTGCAGAACACGCTGCCAAACATGACAGCCTTCATTTAAATGACTGCTTCAGAGCCTGTGCAATATGGATGCTTCCCGCCAACGTCAGCTTTTCTGAATTGCGCAGGTGGGGAACTTTCCCTGCATTACATCCTACGTTACTGTAACCTCCTGGCCTCGATGTTTCTTAGTCACTGTCCTCACCCATCCAGCCTCTTCCCTGTTCCCATTCCAGCACTACACAGCCCTGATTCCACCATGTACCATGACATTAGTGTTGCAAGAAAAATTTGAAATGCTGTGGAAAAAAAGTCAACTCCTCTCAGAAGCAGACTAACATTGCAGACTATTCTAGAAAAAAATAGGCCTACAGTACATATGTATAGAGTTTGGATAAACTTTTGAGCGAAGAATGCTTATTTGAAAATACCTTGATTGTTCATGTTTTTGAATTATTTGTGCATCTTCTCCTCCACATTACCCCACATAATCTGGAATGTACTGTAATTTAAACATTACTTCACTTTAAACAATATATTTTTCTTTATTCCAGTCTGAAGGGCTACACTTTGACAAAACTTTCTCCTCATAAACATTATTACAGGCAACATAACTTACTTCATTGTAATATTCCTTACTTTGACCTGAAGGGCTACACATTTTATTGAGAATACATATTCATATATGAAACTGAATCCAGTCTTACTTTAAATTAAACAGCATTAACAACCTTTCCATCTGCTTGCACAGATGTCACAGAGTTTAATAACTGAGATATTTTCTTACTGCTGTTGTACCAACTTCTAGTACTACTACATACTCACCATTTTTTTTTGTACAGTAATATTTTCAGGTACACTCGAAACTGTTGTATAGTTTTGACTTACCGCAATAATTGTATTATTTTTAAGTGAAACAGATTTATTATTTTACACAATGCTTCTTCATTACTAAACCTAAAGATGAGATGACATGTGGCATAAAATTTTGCTGATTTATCATTGGCTTCCATCCTCTTATGTAAGGTGAGCATTTAATATTCATTGACACACAAAATCAAATAACTGAATTAACATTTTACATACATTTGAATTGAGCATAGTACAAGTTACTTTCATTTCCTCAGAAGCTACAGGCAGCACACTAGAAGGATGTGAACCAGGAAATGAAATATGGATTCACCCAGCTGTGGACACACTATTCAGTGATAGTATTTTCACTGAAGAGCAGTGAAGGCCAATACCAATGTGAGAGGGCCAAAAGTCACGAAGGCTGTTTCAAGCACACCACAGAAGTTTGGTCAGGAAGTCCTTATACACCCTCCATACAGTCCTGATCTCTGGAGCCCTGAAGAAAGCTATGAAGAGGTGCATGGTTGCGTATAATGGCACTCGCAAACATATTTCCATGAAGGCAACTGTCTTGTCTCACAGTGGGATAAATGTATTAACAGTAACGATGATTACTCCTGAAATAATAAACAGTTACTTACTTTTTTCCATCTTGTTTTCTATTTGGCTGCCCTCTATAACAACAACAAAATCTAGTGTTTTACATCGGAAATCATTTTGCTCCTGTCGTAATTAAAACAAGTATGCCCTACTTCTGTTACCTCGGTCTATCTGGAGTGAAAAAATCTCTTCTGTCTAATTATTACACTCACTTTCAGTTTCTCTTCCTCTGTATACCATTATCATTGTCAATGGCCGTGCCCAGGTGGATATACTGTTTCCTGTCAGATCACTGAAATCAGTCACTGTCAGGCCTGGCCAGTATTTGGATAGGTGACTGTCTGGGTGCGTCACGTACTTTTGACAATCTTCCTTTCATCTTTACAGCAGGGGGGACAGGAGAAGTGGTGGCGTAAAGTTCCTGATTACCACTCTTTGTGCTAATGTGTTGGATTCAATTTCGAAACCTTTCCTCAGTGTCATGATGTGACGGCATGTGACACTGTTGATGGTGATCCAGCCATCTGATCACTACCAGTTTATTGCAGATTCATTTGTATACTGGAATCAAAGTTCACTTTCTCTTTTTATGTTTGAGATTTTATGGATTACTGAGGATTTCATTTGCTTGATTTTGTACAAGTTTTGTTTTGGTATGTACTAATTATTAGGAATGTTGAATATTTTATTTGTTGCTGCCAAAAACCTAATTCCTGTGGTTTTCAAGTTAGTTTCATGTTATTTGTCATGTTAAATATATTTCATATTATTTTTCTCTGTTCTCATCTTTAATGTATGTCATGGTTGTCATGTTGTATAAGGATGAAACAGTTGTATCCACCATCTTGTCGTTATGGTCTAAAGCTGAAGAGCATTATATGACATTTCAGTGGTTCCTAGAACAATCAAATTTTATAATTTCACAATTAATCAAGTTGATTCAAGCAAACAATGAAACAACATGACTAGTTAATAGTACTTGTTCAATGATATGTTTATAGTTGGGCCAAGAATTTAAATGTTACAAGTAAAGTTTGCATTGTATTGTGCATCTGTAATGGCCTGGTTGTGTGTATTTTACAGTTTCCGTACATTGCAAACTTTACCTTCTTGAACTTGGAAGTAATTGAAGAAGAACTGTGGTCTAGATACTGTGATTTCAGATTTCTTATCCTCCATTGTGATGGCTGTGTCAGCCTGGAAAGCTCCTTAAGATAATAGATATTTCTGATTGATTTTGGGCTCTTCTTCTTTGCAGTACGTGTATTCATTTTCCATTACAAATGGGCACATTGCATTTTTACACTTGGGTACAGTCCTAGTCGTATAAACATTTGCTATCACATTGGAGTATGCCATTCCCCACTCATTTGGTGCAGTCTTCTAAATAATGGAGCACAAAATCTATCTTTTTTGGAGCCTCCCACCTTTTAGATTGTGACCAAGAAAACAGCCTTATAAAATGAGTGGGGTGCATCTCCCCATCTGGTTTAAACTTAGGGATTGTGTGGATAAATCTGTCACATTTCCTGTTTGTAATTCTTCAGTGAGACTACGTTACCGGTGCTTTGATTTCTTCCTGTTTAATTCTTTTCTTGTCTTTTCAGCTTCTGCCCAAATTTTATAAAATTCTTGTCCGAATCTTGTACAGAACAGGGTGTACTGACAGTCAAATCTACTATCACTTAAATCTTTTGATCAATTGTCTCATTCACTCTCTCCTCCAAGTTAGCAAAAAGAGACCCTATGATAGCCATCACCTCTAAACCCTTATTTTATTCTAACATTTCCCAGTTTCTCATGCGAGTCTGAGATTCGTTCATGAATTCTTTCAAATTCCCATTTGTCAATCTCTTTCAATTGCTTTATATCCAAATTAACCTCTCGAAGTTTTTCATTTCTACATCATATTGTTTACTTGTTTCTAAACACAGCTCCTCAGTTAACTTAGTTATTGTTGTTTATAAGTTAGAACTCAAAGTATGTATTTCCTTTTACTCTTGACTCAACTCTTTTATATGTTTTTCTAAATTCTCATTAGGTGTATGTAATTCTGTTTTAATATCCACAATGTATGTATTCAGTTTAGTAGACAGCTCTGTTCTAAGATTTACTATGTTTGTATTTAGCCAAGTCAAACACAGTTCACCAAAGGTTTGTGACAATCTCACCAGGTAGTGCTGATGACGAGATCTAACCCGAGGCAATGGATGAACTGCTACTCTGCTATTGCTACTGTGGCTGTTGCTTTGTGAACAATGTACCAGACCGTAACCAGATGCAGTATGTCGACGTGGAAGTGCCCATCTTCCTAACCGTAGTCTTAGTACTCTCTTTTGATTATCAGCTATTGACACAGAAAGTAATCTTTAGTCTTCAAATGTTTAACTCCTCATGAATTTTCCATTTTAACTGCACTGTTAATAATAACTCAAGCACTGGGTAATCAGAGTTGTTGATCGGTTGCTATGGACAACTGTAAATTCTGGAGAAAGTTTTCTTCATAAAGCAATACTTTCCTTTCAGTTTTGACATCTTCTCAATTAAATATTACTTTTTGCTGACACAGTCACATCTGATCATCCTGTAATGGTCACCAGATATGCACTGCATCAATCGTCACTGTGCGGACACCAGATAAGTAATGTATCATGTGTTTGTGGATATTTTATGGTTGCTGTAGATTGTAAACTTCACATCCTTGCACTTGGAAATAGTTGCAGAATTCGGATTTCAACAGGATGTATCAACAGAACAAGTTATTTTTTCCTTCACCCATCTAATCTTAGAATCTTTTAATAATAAATTATCTCCTTTTGGTATCTTCTGTGACCTTTCTAAGGCCTTTGATAGTGTTAATCATGACATCCTCTTAGCAAAGGCTGAATATTATGGTATAAGTGGCTCAGTTGGCTCATGGATTAAATCCTACCTAGCTGGAAGAAAGCAGAAGGTCATGTTGAATGACTTTGAGGGGTACTCTGTGTCATCTAGCTGGGGCTCTATTGGCTGTGGTGTTCCTCAGGGCTCTGTACTTGGCCCCCTTCTCTTCTTCTTCTTTATCAATGACCTTCCCTTGCATACTAGCTTTAAAACTCACTTTACTCTTTTTGCTGATGACACCTCTATCCTCATCAACAAAACTCCCAACCTCAATCTTGAGGAATCGGCCAATATTGTCTTTTGTGAAGTATGTAATTGGTTTGTAAATAATGGGTTATCACTAAATGTTAATAAGGCCCAGTTTGTGCATTTCCAAGTAAGGAAAAAAGTTTAGGATGAATTAAGTATTACATTGAATGGTAGTGAGTTACTACAAGTTGAGTCAACCAAGTTTCTGGGTGTACACATTGACAACAGTCTAAAATGGTCTGAACATTTCTTACACCTCCACAAAAAACTCAGCTCAGCAACATTTGCTGTTCGTATTATTTCCAATGTATGTCACTGAGACACCACAAAAACTGCTTATTTTAGTTATTTCCATGCATTATTGCTGTATGGCATAGTTTTCTGGGGTAATCAGCCACTATCCAAACAAATATTCATTGCCCAAAAGAGAGTTATTAGGATAATGAGAGGAGTCCAGCCTAGACATTCTTGTAGAAACCTTTTCAGAAAATTAGGAATGCTGACAACTGCATGCCAATATATCTACTCCCTGTTATGTTTCATTGGTAAAAACGGACAATTGTACAAAACCAATGATTCATACCGTACCCATAATACCAGGAGGAAGGTGGACCTCCATTATGAATCAAAAAACCTTACTATTGTACAAAAAGGAGTCCATTACATGAGATGCAAGGTGTTGAATGCTCTCCCACCATCACTGAAATTACTTATCCACGAGCTTCCCAAATTTAAACAACACCTCAAACAGTATTTATTAGATAATTCCTTCTATTCGGAAGAAGAATATTTCAGTAGAGTCAACTGTAATTGATTTTTTCATTTACTATTTTGATGTGCTATTGTGCATTACGATACTCACAATCACTGTTAACATTACTGTGTCTTTCATTTAGCTATTAAGATCTACCATATTTTTAATGTAATTTTCTCTATACCTGTTAATGTGTATTTTGTCTTATACCAGATATCCTCTTGCAAGAGGTACTTTTATGTATTTCTTTTGTATTATTTGTAATAATTCTGACACGTCCTACACCCATGCAAATGCCTTGCAGTATTGGATTTATGGGATATAAATAAATAAATATAAATAAAAATAAATACTGTGGCCAAGGTACACTATGTGATCAAAAGTATCCGGACACCCCCAAAAAATACGTTTTTCAAATTAGGTGCATCGTGCTGCCATATACTGCCAGGTACTCCATATCAGCGACCTCAGTAGTCATTACACATTGTGAGAGAACAGAATGGGGTGCTCCGCGGAAATCGGTCTTCAAACGTTGCCAGGTGATTGGGTGTCACTTGTGTCATACGTCTGTACACAAGATTTCCACACTCCTATACATCCCTAGGTTAGATGTTATAGTGAAGTGGAAATGTGAAAGGACACATACAACACAAAAGTGTAAAGGCCGACCTTGTCTGTTGACTGAAAGAGACCGCCGACAGTTGAAGAGGGTTGTAATGTGTAAGAGGCAGACATCTATCCAGACAATCACACAGGAATTCCAAACTGCATCAGGATCTACTGCAAGTACTATGACAGTTAGGCAGAAGGTGAGAAAACTTGGATTTCATGGTCAAGCAGTTGCTCATAAGCCACACATCAAGCCGGTGAATGCCAAATGACGCCTCGCTTGGTGTAATGAGCGTAAACATTGGATGATTGAACAGTTGAAAAATGTTGCATGGAGTGACAAATCATGGTACACAATGTGGCCCATGCAATGGAAGGGTATGGAATGGCGGATGCCCGGTGAACATCAATCTGCCAGCATGTGTAGCGCCAGCAGTAAAATTCGGAGGTAGTGGTGTTATGCAGTGGTCGTGTTTTTCATGGAGGAGGCCTTGCACCCCTTGTTGTTTTGCTTGACACTATCATAACACAGGCCTACATTGATGTTTTAAGCACCTTCTTTCATCCCACTGTTGAAGAGCAATTCGGGGATGGCGATTGGATCTTTCAACACGATTGTGCACCTGTTCATAATGCACCACTTGCGGTGGAGTAGTTAGATGACAATAACATCCCCGTAATGGACTGGCCTGCGCAGAGTCCTGACCTGAATCCTATAGAATACCTCCGGGATGTTTTGGAATGCCGAGTTCGTGCCAGGCTTCACCGACTGACATCGATACTTTCCTCAGTGTAACACTTCATGAAGAATGGGCTGCCACTCCTCAAGAAATCTTCCAGCACCTAATTGAACGTTTGGCTGTGAGAGTGGAATCTGTCATCAAGGTTAAGGGTGGACCAACACCATACTGAATTCCACTATTACCAATGGAGGGCACCACGAACTTGTAAGTAATTTTGAGCCAGGGGTATGGATACTTTTCATCACATTGTGTATGTTGGCTTCAGACTCCTTTTCCTCCATTGTGACAGTTGTCAGCCTGGAAAGTACTCAAGATATTAGCTATTGCTGAATGATTTTGGACTCTTCTTCTTTGTGTTACATGTACTCACTTCCCATTAATAATGTGAAAAATCACATTTTTACAATTGGTTGCACTCCAAGTTGTACAACATTTGCCTTGTACAACGTCTCTTGTGCATTTTGCTATCAAACAATGTCTGACTTATCTTCTTAGAGATGTAACCAACCGCATCTCCAACTCCCTGGGCTTCCGTGGAGTGAAGCATGTCTCCCAAGTGGGACGTAAACAGCATGGAATAATTGCTTGCTGCAGCTAGTGCCTCAATATGCTGTAATATCACCACCCTGTTTCGCAGATACTCTGCATCCCTCCCATCATACGGTACATGTACAAACAAAACAAAAATTCTACTCACAGAAGACAGGTCGCAACATGTAATAAACTTAAAATGAAAGTTCCTTCATTCATCAGATTGAAAGAATAAGGTATAACAAATTGTTGTAAGCCTAAGCAAACTTTTACACCTCAAGTTGCAGAAGCCATAAATCTGCAGAGGATTTTGGATGATATGAGAGACAATCCATAATGAAGAAATTAAAAGGACACACCTTCCACTCAGCACTGATAATGTTAGTGTCAGTTTATGGTTAGGTATAATGAAAGGCTGTGTTCAGAATCACTAGAAGACGACACAGACAACTTAGATAGTAAGGATATGGTGATAGTGTGCCTGTCTGATTTATAATGTGATCTACTGAAAACGTGTTGATGGCTGCGGTCAGCTGCCTTCAGGCTGCTGCCTCAGAGGGTAGCAGCAGTGGGGAGTCTGGTGCGTCACATAGTACACCCCAGATGTTACATGCTTCACCCACTGTCCCTGCTGTCGAGACATCTTCACGAGTACCGGGCGCGGTTGGGCCACCCTCTCCCCAAGGGGAGTGGCGGGTTCAGCGACGTTCGCGGCACACGAGGCGGAGGGTCAATGTGGAGGCTGGCCGTGTGGCATCACCCGCTCTGCCTGTGAGTGGACATGTGGCCGCTCCTTCACCAAGGTCCGAGCAGGTGCACGGGGGGAGGGTTTTATTAGTTATTGGGAGCTCCAGTGTTAGGCGGGTGATGGAGCCCCTTAGGGAAATAGCGGAAAGGTCGGGAAAGAAGGCCAGTGTTCACTCTATCTGCTTGCTGGGGGGTCTCATCTGAGATGTGGAGGAGGCCCTGCCAGCAGCGATAGAGAGCACTGGGTGCACCCGACTGCAAATTGTTGCTCATGTCGGCACCAATGACTCCTGCCGTCTGGGTTCAGAGGTCATCCTCAGTTCGTATAGGCAGTTGGCGGAATTGGTGAAGGCGGAAAGCCTCACTCGCGGGGTGGAATCAGAGCTAACTATTTGTAGTATTGTTCCCAGAACCGATCACAGTCCTCTGGTTTGGAGCCAAGTGGAAGGCTTAAACCAGAGGCTCGGACGATTCTGCGAAGATCTGGGGTGCAAATTACTCGACCTCCGCTATCAGGTGGAGAAATGTAGGGTCCCCCTGAATAGGTCAGGCGTGAACTACACGCCGGAAGCGGCTACAAGGGTAGCGGAGTACGTGTGGAGTGCACATGTGGGTTTTTTAGGTTAGAGAATTCCCTCCCTAGGCCCGACAAGATGCCTCCTGAGATGTGGCAAGGTAGGAATAGACAAAATGCAACAGGGAATAACAATATTAATGTGCTAATAGTAAACTGCAGGAGCGTCTGTAGAAAGGTCCCAGAACTGCTCTATTAATAAACAGTCACAATGCCCATATAGTACTAGGGACAGAAAGTTGGCTGAAACCAGACGTAAACAGTAATGAAATCCTAAATTCAGATTGGAATATATACCACAGAGACAGACTGGACAGTGTTTATAGCGATAAGAAGTGCAATAGTATCGAAGGAAATTGACGGAGATCCGAAATGTGAAATAATTTGGGTGAAGGTCACGGTTAAAGCAGGCTCAGACATGGTAATTGGATGTCTCTATAGGCCCCCTGGCTCAGCAGCTGTTGTGGCTGAGCACCTGAAGGATAATTTGGAAAATATTTCGAGTAGATTTCCCCACCATGTTATAGTTCTGGGTGGAGATTTTAATTTGCCGGATATAGACTGGGAGACTCAAACGTTCATAACGGGTGGCAGGGACAAAGAATCCAGTGAAATTTTTTAAGTGCTTTATCTGAAAACTACCTTGAGCAGTTAAACAGAGAACCGACTCGTGGCGATAACATATTAGACCTTCTGGTGACAAACAGACCCGAACTATTTGAAAAAGTTAACGCAGAACAGGGAATCAGCGATCATAAAGCGGTTACGGCATCGATGATTTCAGCCGTAAATAGGAATATTAAAAAGGGTAGGAAGATTTTTCTGTTTAGAAAAAGTGACAAAAAGCAGATTTCAGAGTACCTGATGGCTCAACACAAAAGTTTTGTCTCAAGTACAGATAGTGTTGAGGGTCAGTGGACAAAGTTCAAAACCATCGTACAATATGCATTAGATGAGTATGTGCCAAGCAAGATCGTAAGAGATGGAAAAGAGCCACCGTGGTACAACAACCGAGTTAGAAAACTGCTGCGGAAGCAAAGGGAACTTCACAGCAAACATAAACATTGCCAAAGCCTTGCAGACAAACAAAAACTACGCGAAGCGAAATGTAGTGTGAGGAGGGCTATGCGAGAGGAATTCAATGAATTCGAAAGTAAAGTTCTATGTACTGACTTGGCAGAAAATCCTAAGAAATTCTGGTCTTATGTCAAAGCAAAATGTCAAAACAAAATGTCCAGACACTCTGTGACCAAAATGGTACTGAAACAGAGGATGACAGACTAAAGGCCGAAATACTAAATGTCTTTTTCCAAAGTTGTGTCACAGAGGAAGACTGCACTGTAGTTCCCTCTCTAGATTGTTGCATAGATGACAAAATGGTAGATATCAAAATAGATGACAGAGGGATAGAGAAACAATTAAAATCGCTCAAAAGAGGAAAGGCCACTGGATCTGATGGGATACCAGTTCGATTTTACACAGAGTATGCGAATGAACTTGCCCCCCTTCTTACAGCAGTGTACCGTAGGTCTCTAGAAGAGCGTAGCATTCCAAAGGATTGGAAAAGGGCACAGGCCATCCCCGTTTTCAAGAAGGGACGTCGAACAGATGTGCAGAACTATAGACCTATATCTCTAATATCGATCAGTTGTAGAATTTTGGAACACGTATTATGTTCGAGTATAATGACTTTTCTGGAGACTAGAAATCTACTCTGTAGGAATCAGCATGGGTTTAGAAAAAGACGATCGTGTGAAACCCAGCTCGCGCTATTCGTCCACGAGACTCAGAGGGCCATAGACACGGGTTCACAAGTAGATGCCGTGTTTCTTGACTTCCGCAAGGCATTCGATACAGTTCCCTACAGTCGTTTAATGAACAAAGTAAGAGCACATGGACTATCAGACCAATTGTGTGATTGGATTGAAGAGTTCCTAGATAACAGGACGCAGCATGTCATTCTCAATGGAGAGAAGTCTTCCGAAGTAAGAGTGATTTCAGGTGTGCCGCAGGGGAGTGTCGTAGGACCATTGCTATTCACAATATACATAAATGACCTTGTGGATGACATCGGAAGTTCACTGAAGCTTTTTACAGATGATGCTGTGGTGTATCGAGAGGTTGTAACAATGGAAAATTGTACTGAAATGCAGGAGGATCTGCAGTGAATTGACGCATGGTGCAGGGAATGGCAATTGAATCTCAATGTAGATAAATGTAATGTGCTGAGAATACATACAAAGATAGATCCTTTATCATTTAGTTACAAAATAGCAGGTCAGCAACTGGAAGCAGTTAATTCCATAAATTATCTGGGAGTACGCATTAGGAGGGATTTAAAATGGAATGATCATATAAAGTTGATCATCGGTAAAGCAGATGCCAGACTGAGATTCATTGGAAGAATCCTAAGGAAATGCAATCCGAAAACAAAGGAAGTAGGTTACAGTATGCTTGTTTGCCCACTGCTTGAATACTGCTCAGCAGTGTGGGATCCGTACCAGATAGGGTTGATAGAAGAGATAGAGAAGATCCAACGGAGAGCAGCGCGCTTCGTTACAGGATCATTTAGTAATCGCGAAAGTGTTACGGAGATGATAGATAAACTCCACTGGAAGACTCTGCAGGAGAGACGCTCAGTAGCTCGGTACGGGCTTTTGTTAAAGTTTCGAGAACATACCTTCAGCGAAGAGTCAAGCAGTATATTGCTCCCTCCTACGTATATCTCGCAAAGAGACCATGAGGATAAAATCAGAGAGATTAGAGCCCACACAGAAGCATACCGACAATCCTTCTTTCCACGAACAATACGAGACTGGAATAGAAGGGAGAACCAATAGAGGTACTCAGGGTACCCTCCGCCACACACCGTCAGGTGGCTTGCGGAGTATGGATGTAGATGTAGAATTTGGACCAAATGTAGTTTGTGTTGACTCAACACATGGCACAAATTTTTATAAGCTACTAATGTAGAAATTTCTGTGCCTGAATCAAAATAACAAAGTGATTGATATCTAGCTGTTTACAAGGTTGCTACCATAGCAACAAGCAATCAGAGAATGCTTCTATTCTCTACTACGGCTACCAGCCCATTGACGATTCTTGTGGCCAGTACCAGTTGTGATATTTTTTTGTTGTGTGCTTTGTTTCTCTGGGCAGCAAGTTTATTTTTTGCTACAGAATATCTGAAGCTTGCAGCAGAAGTGTGCAGTAAAGTGTGACTGCTTCGTGGTTAGACATATGAGCTTGTATGCTCGGTGCAGGAATATTTTGGGAGAGAGAGACAGAGAGAGAGAAAATGGTGAGGCTGTTGCCTGTAACAAAGGTAGATGAAAGAACTGCAGACAGTCTGAGAGTCATAAAAACACTTTCATGAAAGTTTGTAAGTAAGCATTCTGTACAGAAAAGGAAGAGGTTGGTTCATCTAAGCTATGACACACGGTAAAAAGAGGAAGACAGAACAGCAAGTAACAAACTTGGACATATTCCAACAACAAAATGCTATTTATCACCAGTTATACAGATACAATGCTAGAAAAGAATACAAAGTCATAAAAAAACTGTACTTTACTCTCTGTGAGGTGGAATTATTTAGTGGCAGGAAGACTACTTTGATAATAGTTGTCACAGACCTCGATTTCAAGCAGGGGGGATACAAAATTATAAGGGAGAGGAGTGATATTGTTGCACGGTGTCAATTTTTGCTAGACACTTTGTTGAATTGCCATTTGAAGACATTATGTGGCTTGATGAAACATGGATAAGTGCCAGTTATTCCATCAGTTATTCCAGGTGGAAGTACTACTGTTCTTCTGGGGAAGGGCTGTTTTGCATGCTGGATCTTCATCTGGTTTTGTGCTAAACTGTCTCCTAGTTTACAAATCAAGGAAAACTAGTGATTACTTTGAGGAGGTGAGTCATAATAGTTTCTAAAGTGGTTGAAGGGGCAACTATCGGAAAACTTAAATTGTCTGCCTGTCATTGTAATGGATACTGCCTCATACCATTCAGTTATTAAAGATAAAGTCCCAACAGTGGTAATGAAAAGAAGTATACACCATTGAATGGCTAAAATGTCACAACCTGCATGACCAGGATGATTTGTGCACGAGCTCATGGAACTAGCAAAACATAATAAGCCACAGTTCCAATTTGTTGTTAATGAGGTGGCTAAGGAACACTGTCATTCACTGTGTTATTAGGGTTCTGCCATACCACTACCACTTTAGCACCATCAAAATGATTTGGGCAAAGATCAAACATTACATGACAATAAATAATAAAAGATCTGCTATGGCAGAAATACAGAGGCTTTTAGAGTAATCAGTAGCACAAATGATGCCAGAGAAGTGGAGTATGTTGTACACCACACAGAAACAATCATTAAAGAAAGTTGGGGAAGTGGGTGGGTAGAAAATAATACCAAAAATGTGATTATATTTAGGGAAACACCACTGACCATGCCATGAATCGGGGCACAGGTGTCTACACTGTTGAGGAAGGAAGTGACTCTGAACTAAGTATCATTTGCCCTTTGCTGTAATATATCTTACTTTAGCACGTCATTTTTTGAGTGAATGTCACATTCCCATAACAAACCTCATCTTGTTGTTAGGGAATACTCCTTTGCTCAAGTATGACATACCATGTGCACGCTACAGTGACTAGTAATTACTTAAGTAGTTACATTATTTTAATGTTGTTAGTTCTCATATTCACCTGAAGGATTCAGATACATTTTAGCACCCCTTCTGTACTACATGTGCTGATTAAATGTGAATCATACTGATTATTATAAAAGACAGTGCACATTCTGTTACTTTTGTTGAGATATACAAATAGGAAAACAGTATCATTTTATGCACAGGAATGAATTTGTTAAGTGACAAGGATATAATGTATAATGTAACTGAGTGTTGTTGTCTGTCCTGTCAAACATTTGCAACAGAATGGGAACACTCAGTTTCATCAACACAATTGAATGCCACAGCTGTGTGACATACATTTTGGTGTGGATGCACAAATATTGTTCAAACCCCTATGGGAATCAAGAATTTGTGAGTAGGACGTATAATGGATGAGGGATGCTGCAATGCAGTGTGTAATAAGTTGAGCATGTCTGAGTGGCTGAGATGCTAAAGGCAACTACTCTAAGAAAGTGGAACATCCAGGTTTGAGTCCTGGTCAAGCAATTTTCAACTTTCCCCACTGCAATACTATAATGCCTTGAGAGGCTGGGAGTCATGATTTCCCATCTACCCCTTTCCTTTCTTTCCCCTTCTTCTGTTTCAAAAAATGGAGGATATTATAGTCTGTGAAATGAACTTAATGCTGCATGTTAACAGGGAATGTGAGAAGTTTGTAAAGTACATAGTTCACCACTGTTGCTGCTACAGGCATTGTGCACACAGATGCAGTGGCAAAGCATCACCACTCTCTCACACAATCAACTGTGCTTCATTTTCAATCACTTTGTTATTCTGATTCAGGTATAGCAATAGATGAATTTAGTTATGATATACCAGTGGCAATTTTGAATAATGAGAATACTGCAACAATTTTCATTGCTGTCGGAGACAGGAAAGGGGTTACATATGCCAATGCATTTTCGTGAAGTGGTATATATACTTTCTGTTACACGCAGTCTCAGGTCATAGGGGTAGTTGAAAATGGTGTATGTATGGGGCATATATATTGCAGCTGGCAAAGTAATATGAAGAAAGTTCATGGTGGTCAAAATAAACTCGTACTGATATACAACATCCTGCGCGTGTTGCTGGAAGACGTAGATACTGACAAATTTAATGATCTTCCAGAGTTATTTTCTGAAGAATGATAAATATACTACAATATTTGGTGCATATTTCACTGAACATTTTGATTACATACAACACTGTGCTTATTGTTGGTGCTGTATATTTGGCTTAAACACCAACATGTACCTGGAAGCAATGCATAGAGTGCTAAAATATCATGTTAAGAATGGCAAGGTTACACAAACTGTTGATGGTAATGATGGAATTAGTGTGCGAAAAACTTTTATAAAATTGTCAAAATTTGTAATGGCAGACAGTTACAATGACTCTAGGTAATTCAAGTGAACAGTGAAATGTTACATATAGTTAGTAGTATTTGTTTAATGATATGTTTATAGTTGGGCTCACATTGGACATGTTACAGGTAACATCATACACTGAAGAGCCAAAGAAACTGGTACACCTGCCTAATGTTGGGTAGGCCCCTCCCCCCCACCCCCTTCCAAGCATGCAGAAGTGCCACATAACAATACGGCATGGACTCGACTAATGTCTGAAGTAGTGCTGGAGGGAATTGACACCATGAATCCTGCAGGGTTGTCCATAAATCCATAAGAGTATAAGGGGGTGGAGATCGCTTCTGAACAGCATGTTGCATATGCTCAATAATTTTCATATCTGGGGAGTTTAGTGGCCAGCAGAAGTGTTTAAACCCAGGATATTGTTCCTGGAGTCACTCTGTAGCAATACTGGACATGTGGGGTGTCGCATTGTCCTGCTGCAATTGCCCAAGTCGGAATGTACAAATGACATGAATGAATACAGGTGATCAGACAGGATGTTTATGTACGTGTCACCAGTCGGTCATATCTAGACACATCAAGGGTCCCATATCACTCCAACTGCACTTGCCCCACTCCATTGCAGAGCCTCCACCACCTGCTGACTCGCAGGGTCCATGGATTCATGAAGTTGTCTCCATAACTATACATGTCCATCCACTCGATACAATTTGAAACGAGACTCGTCCAACAAAGCAACATGTTTCCAGTCATCAGCAGTCCAATGTCAGGGTTGACAGGCCCAGGCAAGGTGTAAAGCTTTGTGTTGTGCAGTGATCAAGGGTACACGAGTGGGCCTTCGGCTCTGAAAGCCCATATTGACGACTTTTTGTTGAATGGTTTGCACGCTGACAATTGTTGATGGCCCAGCATTGAAATCTGCAGCAATTTATGGAAGGGTTGCACTTCTGTCACATTGAAAAATTCTCTTCATTCATTGTTGGTCCCATTTTTGCAGGATCTTTTTCTGGCTACAGCAATGTCGGAGATTTCATGTTTTACGCGATTCCTGACATTCATGGTACACTCGTGAAATGATTGTATGGGAAAATTGCTCACTTCATCGCTACCTCAGGGGCACTGTGTACTATCATTTGTGCACCAACTATAATA
The DNA here is from genome assembly GCF_023864275.1 of Schistocerca cancellata. NCBI lineage: Eukaryota > Metazoa > Arthropoda > Insecta > Orthoptera > Acrididae > Schistocerca > Schistocerca cancellata. Next base: position 287,570,172 of record NC_064631.1, on the reverse strand, counting down.
CCAAAGTGAAACTCACTTAAATCTTGATAACCGATCTAACAACTGCATCAGACACTTGTATTATAGGCATTGCTGACCGCAGTGCCGTGTTCTGCCTGTTTACGTATCTCTGTATTTGAATATGCAAGCCTATACCAGTTTCTTTGGCGCTTCAGTGTATACAGATGGTAGAATTTTTTAGTGGTGTTTGGTTAATAGTAGAAATGTTACCAGTAAAATAGCAGAGTGCATGCTGTTCCAAACAGTTCTGGATTATGTCAGAGATTCCATCTGTTCTGAAGAAGTATAGAGGTTCCACCTATTTCCTTGGCCGATCGTCCACAACATCAATGTATTTTGGGATTGATATTAACCAACATCATAACATTGACTGCAATTCATGAAAAACTGGGGACTGTACTACTTTACCAAAAATTATGATAGTAATGTGGACAGTTTACTGAGTAAAGACATGATGATAGTGTTGATGACAGATTTACGATGTGGATAGCTGATTAATTTTGTATCCAATATTGTCTGTGTAGGTCAACCAAAGTTGTCAGTACCACTCATCTACTTTGACTGATGTTGTAACTGTGTTGTATATCATGGTGGCATGGCATATTTAAATCGGATCATGTTTGCAGATGGTGTGTTGGTGCATCTGGTGGCACTCTAGTGTTGGGTGTTGATGTTTTGAAATTGTTTATTAGGTATGTCAGTATTACATTGAACTTCTTGTGTGTTGTGTGTGAGCTTGATACTGGAAGAGTTTGTGGAAGTGTGCTAGAAGTTATTTTGGTGATATAGCTATGGCTAACAGATTCTTGTTTGTGTTTGTGTTAGTGGTGTTGCGTGTTGCTTAAAATAGAGATTTCATTTCTTTTCTTTTTTTTGTGTCAGTTATGGATGTGACAAGTTTACCAACAGGTTCCTCCATTTGACTGTGTAGAATGATATGTTGACAACCACCCTGTATCTTCAGTTATTTGGTCTTATTGCTGAGTATGTGAAGTTTCACATGTATGGAGAAGAAATGAGTCTTATCACGGTTGCTGCTTCTTTGACCAGGGAACAGTATATGTGGCAATGTTGGCAAGATAATGTATGGAGGTGTATCCTGACAGGTCCTGGTGTGAAAATTCTCAGCTGGGCACTTGAGAGATTGTGTTAACAATTTTTTTATATAACATTCACCTATTGAATTTTATGCTCCAACAGCTGACTACAGCAATTGTACTGTGAGTTAAGTAGTAAAGGGTACAGAAACAATCACAACTGATGTTTATTGGGCATCCAGATTTCAGTCACTGTGTGGCCATCTTCAGCACAGTAAATGCAAATTAAAACTACATACACATTGTGATCAAAAGTACCCGGACACCCCCAAAAAATACATTTTTCATATTAGGTGCATTGTGCTGCAACATACTGCCAGGTACTCCATATCAGCGACCTCAGTAGTCATTAGACATCGTGAGAGAACAGAATGGGGTGCTCCGTGGAACTTGGTCTTCAAACGTTGCCAGGTGATTGGGTGTCACTTGTGTCATACGTCTGTACATGAGATTTCCACACTCCTAAACATCCCTAGGTCCACTGTTTCCGATGTGATAATGAAGTGGAAATGTGAAGGGACACATACAACACAAAAGTGTACAGGCCAACCTCGTCTGATGATTGACAGAGACCACTGACAGTTGAAGAAGGTCATAATGTGTAGTAGGCAGACATCTATCCAGACTATCACACAGGAATTCCAAACTGCAACAAGATCCATTTCAAGTACTATGACAGTTAGGCGGGAGGTGAGAAAACTTGGATTTCATGGTTGAGCGGCCACTCATAAGCCATACATCATGCCGGTGAATGCCAAATGACGCCTTGCTTGGTGGAAGGAGCGTCAACATTGGACAATTGAACAGTGGAAAAATGTTGTGTGGAGTGGTGAATCATGGTACACAATGTGGCAATCCGATGGCAGGATGTGTGTATGGCGAATACCCAGTTAACCTCATCTGCCAGCATGTGTAGTGCCAATAGTAAAATTCAGAGGCGGTGGTGTTATGGTGTGGGTGTGTTTTTCATGGAGGACGCCTTGCACCCCTTGTTGTTTTGCTTGACACTATCATAACACAGGCCTACATTGATGTTTTAAGCACCTTCTTGCTTCCCACTGTTGAAGAGCAATTCGGGGATCGTGATTGGATCTTTCAACATGATTGAGCACCCGTTCATAATGCACAGCCTGTGGCAGAGTTGTTACATGGCAAAAACATCCCCATAATGGACTGGCCTGCACTAAGTCCTGACCTGAATCCTATAGAATACCTTTGGGATGTTTTGAAATGCCGACTTCGCGCCAGGTCAGCTCCTAATACTGTGAGTGAAAGTAGCAAGAAGTCCCCATTATGCAGTTGGTGTGTGTTAAAAATGAACTGCATGATTGAAAATCCTGCTGACTGTGAGGTAAGGAGTGTTTTTTTGATTTTTGACTGCTCAAACGATGAAGCCTACCAAAATTTACCATCAGCTGAAAGCAGAATATGGTGATAATGTAATGAATGAGAGAAAAATGAGAAAATTGTGTGAAGTGGCCAAATAAACGTGCATAACAAAATTCAGCCTGAACGCCCATCACTCAGCACAGAAGACTGCAGTGAACAGCAGAATCTTGCAAGACAGGTGTGTAATTCTTGCTGAATTGCACATTGTGTTTACAGACATTTCTTGTTCCTTGCTTGGTGAAATAATGTCACAACATCTCAGCTACAACACAGTGGGTTTTGCAGCAACGGAGTGACCAATATAAAACTCAGAGAATGGGCTCACCATTGACATTGTTGAGCCGATATCAAGGAGATAAACAAATGGATATGTCTTTCTTGAATGGATTTTGGCTAGTGATGAGACCTAGCTCTCACACAGCACCACAGAGAGCAAGTGCCAACCACTTGCTTGGCATCATCCCTCACCCAGAGAAAACAAGAAAATTCAAACAGACTGTCTGAACACAAAAGTTTATAGCAGCCATCTTTTGGGATTGTAAAGCTTTTCTTTTGGTGGATTTCTTGCCAAAAGGCACTATGATTAATGCAAATCATTATTGTGAGACTAAGAAAACTACTGTGAGCCATCCATAACAGGAGGAAATGAATACTTTCTTGAGGAATTGTGCTTCTTCAACACAATTTTCATGTCCCACACTGCTGCTGCAACTTAATATAGTTTTAATCCAAAAGTACAGTTGGAGCATGTACATTTGTTATCACCGCTTATGGTCCTAGATGTGTAATGAACTGGCTCTACTGCCGCACCCATGCACTATGTCCAGGGAAGAGGCTGCGTGAGAGGAACACGATGGAAATTGATGAGAGTTGTTTCGTCAGTGACATACATTCATTTCACTACACCTCACTAGATTTTACAAACAAACTCTTAATTTTAATGTCCGTACTGTCACATTCCACTGGAAGTATGGCTTGAGCTCTGATCCTGGAGGTTACACACCACAGTGACAAGCACATTGCATGACTGTGTGAACTGTGCAAAACAATGATCACGTCTCTAAATGGTTGAATTCCAGCATGACCGGCAAAATGTCACATCTTTTTAGAATGGGTAAAAGACACTGCAAAATGAACAACTGAGCAAGACTTTGTGAACATGTTTGTGAGAAGTCGCATTAGCTTCACTCATGTGGTCCATGGTGAGAAAGATTGGAGGCGTGTGTCACATTGCATTGTCCAACCCACACTGACTGACTGCTTTGTCTCATGCAGGCTAGTGCACGTTGCACCATTGCCAAAATTTGGCATAACGGTAAATCTGCACGTGCATGCCTATGATTGCTGCACACTGTTTGCTTGTGTCAGCTGTGACCACAGTTCTGCTGTTTGTGTGTTTCTGTGGTACAGCCACTATACAGATCCGCCCTTAGAGCAGAACTCCATAGCTATGAGAAAACACGGTGATCAGTCTGTGACATGCCTATGTTTAGAGTTTGCACACTGTGTGGTGATGTCAGTGCGATCAAGATGTTGGAGGATCGGTCAGCAGTGGAAGGGTGGTGGCCTGTGAAGTCAGCATGCAGGGGTGGTGAAAGTGCAGAGGGCGTGTTGTTGTGTGGTGAGATAGTGAAAGAAGCAGCAGCAGCCAGTGAACTGCCCACAGCAATGTGCGGTGTGGGCATGCAGCTGTGAGTCAATTGGAAAGACATCTCGATGGCTGATGCACTGATAGCTTAATAATGACAAAAAGCATTCACTAGTGCTACAGTTAACACAGTACAATAGAATGTAGTTCACTATTTGAACTGTTCAGAATGACATCTAGAATGAAAAATCCAAGGTTCAGAAGTTGCACTGTCACACAAGTTTGCTGCCAGACTCAGTTGTGGAAGAAGCACTGCGCTGCACTCAATCCAGCCTCAATGCTCAAGACAGCACACTACGTATAAAGTTGCATGAGTATGGTTTCGCTGAAACTCAAACACAGGTCCCAGAGCTGCGACAGACAAGCCCAGTTACACAGAGGGCGATAGCAGAGTCCCAGGGACATGAATGTGAGTTCAGGAGCTACAACGGACAAGCAGCCATTGTCAGGGGATGCAGTATCCAGAGCTCAACTGGAGATACCAGCTGCAGACACAACCATCTGGAGACAGGATTTCTACAATAGATGGCGGTTTGGGGCACATGCTAGCTGCATTGTATAGTGTGGCATTTTTATGATGAAGCATTAGCATTTCAAGCGTATGCAGTGGGTGGTGCCCGTGATGTAATCTGCTGGTGGGAATGATCCCTGCACCTCTGGTGGGCGCAGTGTAGGTGACACCACTGGCTGTATAGGGGAGGTGGTGGGAGGCACATGTGGTGGCGCACTGACAGTTGGCTGCAGGTGTGCATCACCAGCAGCTATGGATGTGGGCTCTCTGACTGCTGGCAGAGGGAGTGTTATCTGTTGTCAGATCTTCTGCTGGGTCAAAGAAGACATTGGGTACTGAGAAGTCAAGATGTAAGCTGGCTTGATGCAGGCAATTTAGACTCCAGACTGCTTTCTGTTGCTCCCATTATTCAGCATTGCCACAACAGGCAATCATGCAGTGTGGCCCAGATTAGGGCAACCAGAGAGATGGCTGTACCGCACCAGTACACAACATGATGCTCATGCAGTGCTGCAGGTTGGTGTGTATGAATACTTACCTAGTGCCATGCTGCATCTGTGCATCCACTCTGAGGCTGGCCATGTGAGTGCATAGATGTACTGCCAGAGTGGGGGTTGTGGTATTGTGTGCGAGTGGTGTTTCCTCTAGAAAATCTCTTGGGACTGTGAGAGGTTGTCCATAAATTTGGTCGTAGGTGACGCATTGATCTCCTCCTTCATCATTACTCACAGACTCAGCAGCACCAGTTGGAGTGACTCCATCTAGGCGGTGTCATGGCATGTAAGGGCAGCTTTCAGAGTCCTATGGGGCTGTTCAGCCATGCCATTTGATGCCAGCTGGTAGCTTCTTGTTCTGTGTAATTGGGTGCCATACAATCTAGCAATGTGTGTGAACAACACCCAGACAAACTGGCAGCCGCAGTCTGTTGTCACGTGACTGGGACATCCAAAGTGTGTCATCCAGGTTTCGATGGTCTCAGCAGTGATGTCCGTGATGGTCATTGCCTCTGGCTAGTGAGTGAAGGGGCCCACTGTAGTTAGTAGATAATGCTTGCCTTGTGAGAGAGGGAGTGGGCTGACAGGATCCATGTGAAGATGCACCAATCAGTGTGTTGCATTGGGAAAGGCATGAAGGCGTGCATGAGTGTGACTTCTGACGTTGGTACACTGGCATGCGGTGCAGCTGCATACCCCTTCTCAGCAACCCTTCTGAAGCCCGGGCCAGACATGGGTGTGCCTCCAAACTGGCATGCTATGCAAGGGCATGCCCATTCACAGCAGTCCTTCTGAAGCCTGTGCCAGATCAAATGTGCAGCCATGTGTGTTGCAGTGTGTTGGTGTCAGGGTGTGATAGTCTGTGGTCAAAGGCACAGCACTGGAATGTCTCTGGAAAGAACAGTTGGTGGGTGCCAGTGGAAATGTCACACCAAACCTTCCATGTAGAGCCTGGGACAGGCACTAGTTTCAGTTACAGGATGCTGGAGGTGTCATGGTAGAAACTGTGCAGCTTTTTATCATTGTCATGTACTTGGACAATGTCCTGAAAGTTCACAGGGGCAATTTAACAACATGCACTGAGGACAAACGATCGGCAGCTATATGGTGGGTGTCTGCCATAAGTTGAGATTCATAGTCTAAATGCTGTTGGTGCGGTGAATACTTGAACTGATTGGTTTGAAACTCATGAGTTATCAGTTTATGGTCAGTGAAAATGACAAATTGTCAGGTTTCCACCTACATGCTGATGTACTCTACTGGCCTTTAAAATTGCTACACCAAGAAGAAATGCAGATAAACAGGTATTCATTGGACACATATATTATACTAGAACTGACATATGATTACATTTTCATGCATTTTCGGTGCATAGATCCTGAGAAATCAGTACCCAGAACAACCACCTCTGGCCGTAATAATGGCCTTGATACACCTGGGCATTGAGTCAAACAGAGCTTGGATGGCATGTACAGGTACAGCTGCCCAAGCAGCTTCAACACCATACGACAGTTCATCAAGAGTAGTGACTGGCATATTGTGACGAGCCAGTTGCTCGGCCTTCGTTGACCAGACGTTTTCAATTGGTGAGAGATCTGGAGAATGTGCTGGCCAGGGCAGCAGTCGAACATTTTCTGTATCCAGAAAGGCCCGTATAGGACCTGCAACATGCGGTTGTGCATTATCCTGCTGAAATATAGGGTTTTGCAGGGATCGAATGAAGGGTAGAGCCACAGGTCATAACACATCTGAAATGTAACATCCACTGTTCGAAGTGCCGTCAATGCGAACAAGAGGTGACCGAGATGTATAACCAATGGCACCCCATACCATCAGGCCGGGTGATACGCCAGTATGGCAATGATGAATACACACTTCCAATGTGCATTCACCACAATGTCACCAAACACGGATGTGACCATCATGATGCTGTAAACAGAACCTGGTTTCATCTGAAACAATGACATTTTGCCATTCGTGCACCCAAGTTCGTCGTTGAGTACACCATCGCAGGCGCTCCTGTCTGTGATGCAGCATCAAGGGTAACCGCAGCCATTGTCTCCGAGCTGATCATCCATTCTGCTGCAAATGTCGTCATACTGTTTGTGCAGATGGTTGTTGTCTTGCAAATGTCCCCATCTGTTGACTCAGGGATCAAGACATGGCTGCACGATCCATTACAGCCATGCGGATAAGATGCCTGTCATCTCGACTGCTAGTGATACGAGGCCGTTGGGATCCAGCACGGCGTTCCGTAATATCCTCCTGAACCCACCGATTCCATATTTTGCTAACAGTCATTGGATCTCAACCAACGCGAGCAGCAATGTCACTATACGATAAACTGCAATCACGATAGGTTACAATCCGACTTTTATCAAAGTCGGAAACATGATGGTACGCATTTCTCCTCCTTACACGAGGCATCACCACAATGTTTCACCAGGCAACGCTGGTCAACTGCTGTTTGTGTATGAGAAATCAGTTGGAAACTTTCCTCATGTCAGCACGTTATAGGTGTCACCACCGGCGCCAACCTTGTTTGAATGCTCTGAAAAGCTAATCATTTGCGTATCACAGCATCTTCTTCCTGTCGGTTAAATTTCACATCTGGAGCACGTCATCTTCATGGTGTAGCAATTTTAATGGCCAGTAGTGTATTTCACTGCTGCATATCAAGCAGCTCCCGGTTATAAGCACTCCAAATGCGTTGCAATTTCGATAACTTCTTTGAGAAAGAAACAAGCGGCTGCCAGCTCCCAGCAATGTGCAGCTGTAGCACTGCAGCAATGGCAGTCTGGCTGCCATCCACCATTATGGATATGTCCACATTTTGTACATGTTGCATGAGCAGCATTGATTCTGCGAAATTCTGTTTCGACCCTGCAAAGCTCTGCTCCAGTGCATCCATCCAGTTGAGAGGCATCCCCCCTTTTGACTTGGGCCGTGTAATGCCTTAGTCATAGGTTCTTGCAGGTTGGCACTGTTGGGCAGATGGCAGCAGTAAAAGTTCAACATGCCGAGGTAACAGCATAACTCGTTGTGCATCTGTGGATGTGGCATTTTCAGAACCATTTGTACTTTCTCTGATAGTGTCGTTGATCCAAAAGGGGTGATTAATGGCCAAGGAACTAAATTTCTACCATACTGAATGTGCACTTCACTGGGTTGATAATGATTCTGGCTTCACTCAGGTACTGAAAGGTGGTCAATGGGTGGTGGCGGTGGAGCTCGGGTGACTTTGAGAACACCTGGACTTCGCTGAGGTACATGAAATAACATGGGAAGCTTCGCAAGATGCCATCCAGGAACCACTAAAAGGGCTGGGCAGCTTTCCATTCCAAAGACTGAACGTTGTAAAGCTGTTTTCTGAATGTCTTTGGGTGCCACTGGAATCTGTGTGTACACTTTATGCAATCAATCTTACTAAACATGCCACAGCCCACCAAGGCGTGGCTAAAATCGTGAAGGTGCAGTACCAGATATTGATCTGGCACTGTTCGTGAATTAAGGGTGCAGTATTCTCCAGAGGACACCACAAATTGCCTTCTTTTGAACTAAATGCATCATAGATGACCATGGGCTGCTAGATGGCCAAAGATGCCTTGCTGCAGCATGGCCTCAAACTTTGAGTCGACGTGGTTGGCACAATGTGGGTGGGCTACGTGTAGTTATTATGTGCTGCACTGTTGAATGCTTGATGTTCTTTGGTGCACTAGCCGAGTGAATGAGTTCCGGAAATATTTCCAAAATGTCAGCATAAGGTCCAGGGCATTTCACAGGTTTTATGCTGTAGAATGTGGTCTGCCAGCACTCTCCCACTATCTTTAAATTTGTTTCTGCATCAGTGAGCCGACTGTGAACAATATCAGCTAGCAGCCTGTAGTGGCTGAGAAAGTTTGCTCCCAGGATCGGCTCCTTGACATCAGACACAGCAAATTCCCATGAGAATGTGCATAGTCCGAGATCAAAATTACAGTTGTGTTTGCCATGCATTTTAATGGCTGAACTGTTTGCTGCAGTGAAAGAGAGTGCCTCATCCCGCCTGCCGTCTCTTAGCATAGAACGGTGGAATATCGACATATCTGAAACCACAACATATGCTTTGTTGCTGAAGCATGTGTGGTAGCAGCTGAAGTTGCTCAGCGGCTGTTCTGCTGTCAGCAGAGTACTGTCAAAATGGCTGGAGCTGCACTACCTGTTGTGCGAGCCAGTTCGGTGGTTGCTGGATCAGCTGCTGCTATGGTGCCTGCTGCCCTTTGCCTATGAAAGTGCCAACTGGTCAACCTGTGTGGTGAGAGCTGCCACTTGTGTGGCCAAGTTGTGAACTAGCTGGTGCTGGTTGGCATCTGTGGTGGAGGCTGCAGGAGGCATGAGCTGCTGCTGAGATGGGGGGATGGTGTCGTAAGCTGCCACAGCCACTGTACTAGGCACTGTAAGCAGTGTGTCATGCACCCGGTCGGGCAAGTTTGCACCAGCCTCCAGCTCTGCATCTCTTTCTACACTGCTGTTACCACCTGTACCTGAACAGGTAAGCTGCACACCAAGATAGTGCATAACAATAATTTCATTACCATGTCAGACTGCTTGAGGCTCCGCAAGTGGTGCAGGGACTGTGAAGGTCTCCAGTTGCCACATACCTCTTGGTGCAGCAATTGGTGCACTCATTGTTCCTCAGATGACAAGATCCAACAGAATAGTTCTTTCTTGAAACATCTGTAAGAGGACTATGTTGGCGTGGTGGTGATTATGTCCCATGCTTCAGCAGTGTAGATTTGGTCAAGCTGGCTTACTATGTGCCCAAATTTTGCAAGGTTGCAGGTTATGTTTTTACTCATGGAGACTGCCTCCACTTGGCTGAACCACATGACCAGGTCACAGAACCAAAAGGTCGGCAGCCTAACCAACACCCTTCCAGTGCTTGCCACCGCTCCAGCAGGCAGTGTCAGTGTAGCAGGGCTTTGTGCACCGAGATTTTCCTGAGCTGTCTGCAAGTTCGCAGGGTTCGTGGTTGTGCAGAGCGCACCTGTAACTTACTCTCTAGCCTCTGGTTGTGCATGGGCAGGTGTTCTATACTCTTTTGTAGTTTTTCTAAATTCGCCATCTTGGCCAAGAGCCAAGTTCGTCTGCTTCACCCAAAAAAGTTGATAGTTTATCTCTATAAAGCACTGTTGAGACACGGGAGGGTAAGAACCAGTCCACCTGTGGTTCCACATTACTCATACTGACGAACATTCATCGCCATATGTTAGTCTCAGATCACATCAGGGTCACCAATGAAGGGTGGACGTTTGTTATTGCTGTTTACAGTGCTAGACATGTAGTGAACTGGCTTTACTGCTACACCCATGCACTACGTCAAAGTAAGAGACTTGGTGAAAGGAACTGATGAGAGTTGTTTAGTCAGCGATGTACATTTATTTGGCCATACCTTGCTAGATGTTACAAACAGACTGTTATCTTTAATGCCTGTATACACTGCACTTATGGTATGGCTCAATCACTGATCCTGGAGGATGCATGCTCCAGTAATAAGCACATTATGTGACCATGTGAACCATAGGTCGCATCTCAATGGTCAGTTTCTGGCACAACTCGAAGAGCATCATGTCTTTCATGGTGGGATGAAAGAATCAAAGCTCAAGCATTTGTGGGGAGTTGTGTTAACTTTCCTCATGTGGTACACAGCGAGAAAGATTGGAAGTGTGTGTCACGTTGTGTTGTCCAGCTGGCACTGACTGCCTGCTTTGTCTAGTGTGAGTTGGTACCCGTTGCACCATTGCCAAAATTTGGAGTAACGGTGAAGCTGTGTGCGTGGTTCAATATGTACTGAGCACTATTTGCTTGTGTTGGCTGTGACCACAGCTCTGTCATTTGCGTCTGTGGTACAGCTTTAAAAAAGCCAACAAACATAAATAAATACTAAAAATCATATTCATAACTACAAAACCTGAATGTTATTTCCATTCAGATTAATGAAAAGACTTAGGAAGCAGAATATCAGTGGAATCCATTCAGTAATTAAAAGGATATTCAGCTTTGTAAACTATGTATTATTGTAAAACTACTTCTTTTTCACAATGTAAACAATATTATTTCAACCTGTTTGCTATTTTGGAATATTATTAACTATTTATACATCTAAATTCTGTAATTTGTTGTGAGAAACTATTCAACTTTTATTTGAAATCATCAAAATAAATACATTAAACAATGTGAACAGTGATTTTCTGATTGTTATAATCTATGTAATCCTCAGTGCGAACAACTGATGGTGGGCAGTTTTAGTTACGATTTTGGTGAGGCACAGTTTCATAACAGGTTCTGATGCAATCTTGTATCAACTCCTGTGGCATGTGCATGACATCATTTGTGGTGCAATAAATAAATTGTAAAGCAAATGAACTATTTCAGCCACATTATTTCAACAGAGTAAGATGAAAACATAATTTGCCTGACCATATGAGAAATCCAGGCTCTAATTTTCAAATGGAGCAAGCTGCAGTGAACAGGTACCCTGATTTCTTCAAACTTCAAGAATCTATGTTGAGTGTTAACTCACATAGCCCAACAAAGTGGTTACATTTTAATCTGGTTGGAATAGCTGGGCTTAATGATTTGGCAGCTGAAGGGTATAACTTGGGAATTCTGAAGCTCATGGCCAGACATGACACATATTTAAATGTAGGATGATATTATACAGGGTGTTACAAAAAAGTAAGGCCAAACTTTCAGGAAACATTCCTCACATACAAATAAAGAAAAGATGTTATGTGGACATGTTTCTGGAAATGCTTAATTTCCATGTTAGAGCTCATTTTAGTTTCGTTCTTCCACCTATGCTCAATGGAGCACGTTATCATGATTTCATACGGGATACTCTACCTGTGCTGCTAGAACATGTGCCTTTACAAGTACAACACAACATGTGGTTCATGCACGATGGACCTCCTGCACATTTCAGTCGAAGTGTTCGTATGCTTCTCAACAACAGATTCGGTGACCAATGGATTGGTAGAGGCGGACCAATTCCATGGCCTCCACGCTCTCCTGACCTCAACCCTCTTGACTTTCATTTATGGGGGCATTTGAAAGCTCTTGTCTACGCAAACCCGGTACCAAATGTAGAGACTCTTTATGCTCGTATTGTGGACGGCTGTGATACAATACGCCATTCTCCAGGGCTGCATCAGCGCCTCAGGGATTCCAAGCGATGGAGGGTGGATGCATGTATCCTCGCTAACGGAGGACATTTTGAACATTTCCTGTAACAAAGTGTTTGAAGTCACGCTGGTACATTCTGTTGCTGTGTGTTTCCATTCCATAATTAATGTGATTTGAAGAGAAGTAATAAAATGAGCTCTAACATGGAAAGTAAGCGTTTCCGGACACATGTCCACATAACATATTTTCTCTCTTTGTGTGTGAGGAATGTTTCCTGAAAGTTTGGCCATACCTTTTTGTAACACCCTGTATAAAGAAGTGAAGGAAGCTTGATGAATATAACACAACTGTTTCTTCCAATAAATGTTGTGTTTTTCATTTTGTACACTAAACAGTTGTTAATTTCTGGATGGCCCTTATGAATCAAAACTGGTGAAGATACTGGTTTGTATGAATTTTTGGTTTGTGTTGTTAGTGTTTGGTAATTGTGTTACATTGTGGTTAGTGATTATTGTGGATATTGGTTTACCAGTGTTGGTGAGTTTACAGTTTTTATATTAGTTGTGTGAGCGAGTTTTGGTTTTGTGGCACTGTAGACTTCACTTTAGCTATGTAGATCAAACGAAGTGTTTGATACCAGATTTGATGAACTGTGTGTTTAGTTTTGTGGTATTCTGGATTTCCTTTGAGCTATACTTGGTGGACAGAAACAATATGAAAAGCTTGTAAGGGTGTCGCAGTGTAGGTTGCACTGAGAAATAACTCTCAGAAAAAAATTCAATACAGTGTGCCAAGAAATAATTGTTAAGAAAAAAACCGATATGTTGCACCATTTCTGAGTTAATTACCATTGAAGTTTGCCAATCAGGCCACTGCACACACGAATTCAAGTGGCCCACCAGACACTATTAGCACCACTTGCTCTCACGCATAGATGACAGTGCACAAGGCTGCTCTGCTTTTGGCTTAGGTTTGATTCTTACTACTGTTCCTAAGCCAGTTTTTGATTGCTGTCTTGTTCACTTTTAGGAAACCAAATGAAAAACACATTTTGTGACGCCATCTCTGGTGAGTTGCTCGTATTTGGGTGTGGAACGACCTGACTGGCTAACTCGTAAATGATGCAACATATCAGATTTTTTTTCACAACTATTTCTCAGCACAACCTACCCTGAAACACACTTACAAGCAAAGTTTCCAATACCAGCTTCACACACACACACACACACACACACACACACACACACACACACACACACTTCTTCTTCTTCTTCTTTTTTTTTTTACACACACACGTACACATACACTCAGAGTGGTTTTGCAGAGTATTTAGTTTGCTTGATTTTTGTGTTAGTACTTGTTTTGGTATGGCTTCATTATTGCTATTATTGTATATTTAGTTTATTCCCAGCTAAAATCTCTTAACTCCCATAGTTATCCTATTAGTTTCATTGTATTTCTCCAGTTAAATATTTCTCATACTTTTTGTGTCAGCTTGTCTAATGAGTAAAGTCATTGTCACCATACTGTACGCGCTTGAAATAGGGGTGCGTGCCCTCTAGATGTCGTGATGGCTCAAAGCTGATTGGTGGTACCTCAGTCTTCTGTTTTGTCGAATATTGTTATCTGGATGAGAAGACAAACTACAGGTTAGACAAACTGTTGATTTTCCTGATGAAATCAGTGCATATAAAACCTTTTGATCCAATGATCAAACTTTATAAGGGGGATATTCACAATGAATCAAACTAATCCCAGCAAAAAGCGAAACCTGGCTGCTTTGACCTGTGACATAACTGTTGTATTGTGCGATGACATAGTGGAACAGCATATTTGAAATGTACTGTGTTTACAGAACGAGTGTTGTAGTATGTGAAGACACTCACTAGTGTGGGGCTTTTGTGTTTTTAAATTGTGATCAATTGGATTCCCTGTGTGCTGTTTGTGAGAGCAATACAGGAAGAGTTTGCAGCAGTTTGTTAGTGAGATATTTTGATGTTGGCCATTATGGGCAATATATTCTTTTTTGGGTGTTAGTGCAATGTGTTGTTTATGACTGGAAATATAATTTTATTCTTTGGTTTTTTGTTAGCTGGTTACGAATATGACAGTGAAGTTCACCAGCAGGTTCCTGAAAGCCACAGTGGGGCATGATAAGTTGACCTTGATTAAATTCCTATAGTTATTTGGTTAACTTATGCCAACGGCCTTGCTGTAGTGGTATAACACTGGTTCTCATCATATCACTAAAGTTAAGCACTGTCAGGATTGGCTAGCACTTGGATGGGTCACCATCCAGGTCTGGTGAGTGCTGTTGGGAAGTGGAGTGCACTGAGCCCTTGTGAGGCCAATTGAGGAGCTACTTGATTGAGAAGTAGCGACACCGGTTGTGAAAACTGACAACAGCCGGGAGAGCAGTGTGCTGACCACATGCCCCTTTGTATCCACATCCAGTGATGCTTCAGGGCTGAGGTTCACACAGAGGCTGGTCATTACCACTGGTATTCAGTTGACTTGCACAGTATGTGAGGTGTTATGTTTGTGAGACGATATGAGACTGACCAAAGTTGCTGCATCTCAGACCAGGGGCCAGTATCTGTGGCTTTGTTGGCTGGACAATGAATGACATTCTCTCCAGAAGGGTTCCTAGTTTGAAAATTCTAGGCAGGCCATTTGGGAGATGGTGCTGACATTATTTTTGCTATCACTTGTTGATTGAATTGTGTGCTCATGAGGTGGGCTTAGTGACCAGATTGTGTTAGATTGGTTTTTGTTTT
Organism: Schistocerca cancellata; assembly: GCF_023864275.1. Classification (NCBI taxonomy): domain Eukaryota; kingdom Metazoa; phylum Arthropoda; class Insecta; order Orthoptera; family Acrididae; genus Schistocerca; species Schistocerca cancellata. The sequence goes on along the minus strand of NC_064631.1, from coordinate 287,555,092 downwards.
TCAGGGAGGTATGTACATAATTTATTAAGTATAGGGACAGTTGGGTGGGGGGGGGGGGGGGAGGAGGAAGGGGGAATGCTTTAGTCAAAATTGAGTCTGCGTTTGGGAAGGTAAAGATTGGGAGGGATATTCATGTTGTGAGAACATGGATGTGGTGGGCTGTTGTTTCAGAGGCAGGGTTTTCTGACTTGGTTATACAATGGTGGGGAGATGTACACAATGGGTATTAGTGGGTTTAAATAAGAAAATTATTTGAGGAGGGGATTACTAATGTGTTGGATTCATTTTCTTCTTGTAGGGATTTGAGAGAGAGAGAATATTGCAATATGTGTGGTAATTGTATATATGCACATTTCTTTCTTGTATACTGAAATCTGTGTTAATGCATTATTTTTATGAATTCTTGTGTCATTGTTAGTGGTTGTCAGTTATGTTGGATTGTGGTTGGTTGGTATCGTGGAATGTTTTTATCTACATTGGTGAAGTTAAGTTTGAGAAATTAGTTATGTAAGCAAGTTTTTTCTTGTGATACCAAGGACTTTGTTTTAGCTATATAGGCCAAGTGAAACATTTAACACTAAATCTGTGAAGTTGTATGTAGTTCTGTGGTGTCATGGATTTTGTTTGAGCCATATAGGCGAAGTGGAATTCCCGGTAACCCCCTCCACACACCCCCCTCACCCTCCCTAGTGTTCTTTTTAACTGTGTGGTATCACATAGTCCATTTCAACTAAACAGGTCAAGTGAAATTTCTGATAGCAATTTTTCTTTCAAGTATTTTTAATTGTGGCTTTGTTAATTATTGAAGATTTTGCTTGCTTGACTTTTATGTTAGTATTCATTTTGCTGTGTCTTCATTCATTATTTCACCCAGAACAGTTTCATGTTATTTCAGCAATTAAACATTTTTCATATTATTTGTGTCCGTTTGCATGTGTAATGAATGGCAACATTGTTGCCATGTTGTATAAGTTTGAAATAGGGATGTCTATCATCTTGATGCCACAGATCAAAACTTTAGTACCGCAAACTTCAGTCATTTCTTAGTTTTATAGTATATTTATTGTGGGGCTAACATGTGAAGTGTTACAGATAAAATTGTGGAAAGTGTATCTTTACATAAAATTCTGGATGTTATACGACTCAGTACATTCTGAAGAACTTTAAAGGCTACAACTTACTACTCATTTTGGCATCAACAGTAATCAGTACCACAGTATTGACATTAGTGCACAGCTAGATAAAATGAAAGACTGTTCAGATTCATAAAAAAATGGGGACTACATAGTAAGGACATGATGATAATGTTTATGTAGGATTTACAATGTGATCTGCTGAAAAAAATAGACAAAATATAGATTGTATCAACTCAACATATGGCATAAATGTTTGTCAGTTAGTAGTGACAATAATGCTAGTGTCAGAAGATTTTGGTTGGGGTATACTAGTGGTGATCTGTTTTTTGACTGGTGAGAATAGTGCAATAATGTCTTTTTTCACTGCTGTCAGAGATATGGAAGGAGTTAGAAATGACTATGCATTTATGTCCAATGATACAAACACTTTCCATTGTACATTGTCTTGGGTTCTAAGGTTACCTGAAAATAATCTCTGTACATGGCATGTGGACTGCAGGAGCACCTAATAGAGTGACTACAAAAAAGAATCATCTGAGCAATGGTGGGAGCAAAACCAAAGCAACACTGCAAACCTTTATTTGTAAAACTGGATCTAATGAGCATTCCAAGCATATACATCTATGAAACTCTCACTTTCACGAAAAGAAACCCACAATTTTTTGAGGGCAACTACTTCTTGCATCAATATGATGCTAGACATAGAACGAGCTACATGTTACCTACCCACCGTTTACAATCATATGAAAAAAACCCCATACTATATGGGCACGAAATTTGTAAATAAAATATGTAAAGATATGGATGACCCAAATGTAAAAGGTACCAAAAGAGACCTGGAAAAATATCTGAAAGATAAATGTTACTATAGTGTAGAAGATTTCATGAATGGCAAAAATGCATTATAATTGTAATTAAAATACCTCTTTGAAGATGTTATACCATATATATTATTAGTTTATTGTCTATTTTTAGTATTGTTATATATAGTGTAAAACTGACAAGTCACCTATGTCACAATCTTTGATTGTAAAGGCATGTTATGTGATAATAAAAATTGAATTGAATTGAATTACATTAATTTAGATTTTGTTCCTGGCACAGTAGATCACTCCATTTGTAGTAAATATTTATTGTACAATACAGCTCCCGAAAGCAAATATTTGAGCTAAATTAAATTTGTAATTGAGTACAGTTTGTGACTAACAAGAATATACTGAAGATTGTATTAACCATTATGGATTATGAAGGCAGACTTGAATGTAGTCTAACCCAGTTCTGCAGAGAATAGGCCATTAATACAAATCAATGCATCAAAATAAATTTAAAGTTTAACACTGCATCAGAGAACTATTGCCACAAAGTATGAAACAATAGCAGCAACATCAAATATGTCTCACTGGACAATAATTCACAATGGATACAATGTATGGCATACTCATATGATAAAATGGGTACAGTATGGTTCTAGCTAGCATAGTAAATAGCATGATGAGAGCACAGAGGGAGGGCAATTGGTGGGTGGCGACCGCATACGTAGACAGCATATTGCAGGTGGCGCTGAGAGGCACTTGCAAAGCCTTCATGAATGGCCATTTGGCTGCAGCGTATCCCACCAACTGGCCATGCTTTATTGTAGTGTTTAGGAGGGACTGTTGTGTTAGATGGGCCAGTCGTACGACAACATCCAACACTGGCTTGTGTCTAACATCTAGGTGATAGCCCAGTGAATGATCACATCTCTTCTTCCATGTGGAAGTGGTGAGCAGTGACTCAGCTAGTTGACACCCTCCCAGCCAGCCACCAGCACAGTGATCCAAATCAGGCTGATGTCTTTGGAAATGCTGGCCGCCCCCTCCGGTTTCACCAGCTGCTGGTCAAAGCAGACTGGAATGTACAGCCAGAAGGTCTCTGCCCAACATTGCAGTTGCAGTCTTTGTGGCGTCAATGCTGGTAGTGGAGGCCACTCTGTGTCCACATTGGATCCCAGAATGCAAGAGAACTGCAGTGGTGTTGGATCCCGGCATGGAAGGGAGCTGCAGTGGTGGAAACACTGCTGGTGGGGCCAGTACAGCAATCTAACCTCCTTCCAACATCTGGTCCTTCTCAAGCAGCCTATAAACAGAGGGAGATGAGGACATAGTCAGGACTGGTGAACAGGGCTGAAAACCAGGAGGCAGGAACAGCTTTGAAGCAGGAAGGGAGATAGTAAGGATCTGGCAGACAAGAAATAAAAGGTGGTGTTGCTGTGATGGGTGTCCATCAGAAAAGCCATAGGCGGCAACTGGGTCCCCCAACATAGGCAGAGCTGATTTTGATGACATGTCCCCACCCGGTATCCCCTGCAGCCTGAGTGAACATTTGGCTTCTTCACTGCAGCCAGACAGCCACCAGAATCCACTTGTCCTCCTGTCTGAAACTCTGTGAGTGTGCGCGCCCACCCGCCCACCCACCTACCCCCCCCCCCCCCCCACCCACACACACACACTCACACACACACACACACACACACACACACACACACACACGTGTGACCAGCTGGAAGCATGGAAACAGCACTGGGGATTGCCCCACAGACATTGGCAACATGAGATGGAGGAGCATGCAGAGCTGATGCCCATGGAGGACTTCCACCAGAGCCTTCACCCCTATCGGTGTTTACCTGCAGGAACTCAAAAAAAAGTGTTATTGCCTCAGCATAAGAGAAGCAGCCATATATTTCTTCATCTGTGATATACTAGAATTATGAATGAAGGGCAAGCTGAGTTTTGCATGAACGACACTTTCTAAAACCATGCTGACTCATGCACATAAGCTTCTCAGTCTCAAGAAAGTTTATTCTATTCCAACTGAGAACATGTTCAAGGATACTACAGCAAACAGAAGTTAGGGATATTGGTCTGTTCTTTTACCTTTCTTATATACTGGATCACCTGAACTTTTTTCAAGTCTCTTGAGACTTTGTGTTGGGCAAGAGATACATGATAAATGTGAGTTAGGTAAGGGGTCAATGCCATATAGTACTGTTTGTAAAATCGAACTGGGGTTCCATTCAGACCTGGTGTTTTATTTGCTTTCAAAACTCCCAGTTGTTTTTCTATGCCAGGTATGCTTATCACTATGTCGTCTATATGGGAGTATGTCTGATAGTCAAATGCTGGTATATTTGTAGGATTCTTCTGTGTGAAGGATTTCAGGAACATGAAATTTAAAACTTTAGCTTTTGTTTTGGTACCTTCAAATGCCACACCAGACTGGTCACCAAGGAATTGAATGCAAGCCTTAGATGCACTTAGCAATTTTACATATGACCAGAATTTTCTCAGGTTCTCTGTCAGACCTTTTATTAAGGTGTGACACTGGTAGTTGTTGTATGTTTCGCACACAGATCTTTTCACAGGTGCATGAATCTCTACAAACCTTCGCTTGGTGTCATTTATGCATTCCTTTTTTGACCGAGTGTGCAACAGACTCTGCTTCCTCAGCATCCACAGAATTTCATTATTAAAGCGTGGTGGGTCTTTTCCATCCTTTACCCACTTACTACACACATAATACTCCAGACTTCTTGTATGCTTCCCACTCCTCCTGCCATCTTGTTGTTGGATTTTTAGCTGACTACCAGGAAAGCAACGTGGACAACAAGGCTTCCTGATGTTTCTGTCATCCTAACTGCTGTTGCAGAAATTGCTGTAGCACAATTTCTGTTGACACAGCTGATAAGTTAGCCTATGCAGAGGGTCCATTGCTACATAATGAACGTTAAATTCCCACAATCATCACCAATTATGCTGTAATTAACAACATATAAAAAGCGTGAGACGACACGTCCAGAACAAGTGTATTTAACAAGCTCCCAGGACAATACTTTACAACGGATACAATGTATGGCATACCCACATGGCAAGACAGGCACAGTACACTTATAGCTAGCATAGTAAATAGCAAAATGAGTGAAAACAGCCTGAGGGTGATCACTGGGTGGCAATCTCGTATGTAGATGGTGTATTCTAACATTCTGATGAGTGTGGGTCTGAGTTATATCGGCTTATTCCCACAACCCACCTTCCACTTCTTTATGAGATGACATACTTAGAATTTGCAGCCACTCTTCTTTACTGAATAGCCGGCTGCTGGAAACCCTCTTGACTTCTTCTCCAATGAATAATGCTAAGTACAGGAATTTTTAGACTCTTTCTACTTATAAAATAAGTAGACATTCAAACTTTACTTTTCGTCAACTTGACCTCCATACACAATAAAAATCTCACTTTACACATGAATATGTAACTTCCTGTAAGTCTCTTGTACAGTCGAATGTTAGAAACAAATTGAGTTACAGTTAAAAGAAAGTTGGTTTGGATACCATGACCTTTCTTAGAATGAATCATAAAATGAGACTTCCCTTTAACAGGGTTGCATCAAGAGTCTACAAGAGTACTTTTCAACTGCTCTTGTTTTAATAACAATAGCCAATGACACAATAAGCACAGAGCTGCATATAAACTCCACGGTTCTTCCTTACATACTCACTAAAATATCTATAGATCGCCTGACAGGTACTTGTCGGTGCCATCCGACTGCCGCATCTACTTTCTTCCTGTGGCTGATTTTAAACCTGCACACACAAACATGTGATGTGCAGTACAGTTTGTTAACTGTAAGGCAGCAGAGTTGTGCGGGGAGTGCGGGGAGAGGAGGAAACAAGCATTGGCTGGCAAGGGGAGGGGAGAGGAGCTGTTGGGGGGACAAGGCACGCCTACCAGTTGCAGTGCTGGCACTACAAATTGTGCGTCATGCTTACACGAAAGCAGACGAAAGGCTTGGAAGTAAAACTCGCTTTAAATGTTGTTCATAAACGAAACTGAAATTGTCATGTACATTAAAATCTATATATATATAAAAATGAATGTATGTATGTTTGTCTACTATGCGCTCACAAACCATGAAACGAGATCGCCAGTGCACAATGTCTGGACGTTCTAACAACACATTCCTCTTGTTTTCCACCTTACGCCATATGAATCCCATAGACAAAAGTACTTTTCTCAGCGAGACAATACTCCACTTTGAGGCTATTTTGTCATGCAAAACTGGAAGCAGTGTTCGCAGGCTTGGCACAATCTTCCTGACTGAATAAAATTCCGCTATTGTGTCGCGAATGACACGCTGGTTGAAATCATCGATCATTACTTCGATTTCTCCACTTCTTTTCCTAAGTTAAAAGAGAGAGAAAGATTTATAAGAAAATGCCTTCTGCACTGCATGTATTTTTTTGAATTTGGAAATGTACTGTAATATGAATGTGTTTCGAAATAATACAGTAACCAGTGGTGTTTCCATACAAAGCAATATGATAGCAGGGAAAAACGAAATATAAGGTAATTCGGACGAAATAGGGGGCTCCTTCAAAGTGATCGTGAACAAAATATTTGAAATGGAAACTCACCTTTTCTTGCCAGGCATTTGTGGTGATACGCCAGGATGATTCTTGGAAAACTGTTTGAATCTTCGAATGCTACGCATGCTTTGTCCTGTGTATGTAGCAGCTCTCACTGAAGATTTGTAAATGGGGTGAAGCAATTTTTTCTGCTCCCTTTCCCTTTCGCAGCATTCAATCACACGCAGTATAATTTTGCGAGCATCGCTACATAATACTGGTTTCCTTCTAACCGTAGGCCTACCGGTAGGGGTTGTTGGCGACTCCCGAGATGAGCCAGCAACTGCCTCTTCACCCATTTTGATAATGTTTAGCACAAGTGCACAATAAAAACACGCAGAACAGTACAGTGCAAAACAATAACGAAGCAGACGACAATGGCTACCTTGTACAACACAGTCAGCTACGTAATGTTGGCAGCAGTCGAAACTGCGTGCCTACCGAAACCTCCCGACGTTTACCGACTTCTACTGATTCAGGACTAAGAAGAGGTCTGCCATCTAAAAGTTTACACACTGTAGGTAGGATTCTACCATCTCACACTCATATCCAGAATATCGTGTGTTCGAGACGGTAGAAGACTAAAAGCTTCTAGAATTTACACAGAAATTCCAGAATCACTACAGTATCACAAGTGGCAGTGGGAGGTGCCTGCACAGCCCCCATGCGTGATTACTCAGCCGTGGTGTCTCCCCCTGGTGATCACTCTTCACAGCAGTGGATGCGGAGTGACTGTTGTAAGTATGAGGCACTCACGTGACAGTAGCTGGTGCCCCATGTCCAGCTGGTAGCCCAGTGGGTCAATCACATTACTTTTAGTTCTTGCTGCCCTGACAGTCTTAAATTATAAAACTTGTACCATGAGATTTTGATCATAAGTGAGTCATTTGTCTAAATACTACAGCAGCAAGTAGATATTTCACTTCCAAAGTTGAACCAACATTCACTAACAGTGGCCTCCCTGCCAGATATACTGAGGTGCAGAAACTAATATGCTGTTCATGGCCGAAGTATGTTCTCAAATAACAGTGTAAGCTCCACATTTTTTCTCGGTTGACCTTTTCTGCAGCAGTTCATGGCTTCCCAAATCCCCGCTGCCCTGTGACTCTGCAGCCTTTAGAGTTTTGACTTCAATGTGACTTTCCCAGACCTGTGACAAATATGTCTTTTTCATATCCATCCTTCATACACCCAGCAACACAGCACAGTATGGAACTACAACTCCTTGTCTTTTCTTCTTTGGACTTCCACATGAAGCCTGAAAGTGCTATTAGAGAAGTCTCATGTCTCGCACTGTAATTCAGTAAATTTGCAGCAAGTAGTTACAGTTATAATTTAAAACATTCAAAAGCTTTAGCGACATGGGAGCATGTTTCTGAAACCAGATATTTGAGCCGCATTAAGTTTAGAATTCAGTGAGTACAGTTTGTAACTGACACAAATAGACAAACATACTAATCACCACCATGGATTAGGATATGTGACTTCAGTGTAGAAACAAAGCCAATTCTTCAGAGTGAAGACCATTAACACAAAGCTACATTTTTATACAGGCATTCATATAAATTTCCAATTTAATATTGCATCAGAATACTAGTTTATTTATTTATCCACCTTTAAGCATTTACATGCAATCGATATCGTCATGAGTAATGTACAATTTACATATTAAGAAATATAACTATTGTGAGGTATCACACAAAGCTAAAGTATACATTTTAAAAGAACATACATAATAAAGGAATACATTTGACACATAAAGATATCCCACATAACTGAAGTGTGCATTTTAAAGAATGTGCATAATAAAAGAATACATTTCATACATACGGATTTCTCCACATGTTTAACAGTTAAATGTGGAACTACAGAGACAAAAAAAGCTTAGGAAGAGGTACAAACAGAGTTGCAAGTTTTTTCGTAAGTCAGGTCTGTTTTTGAAGAGTTTTCAAATTCTTTAACACTGTAAAAAGCTTTGTCTTTCAGCTATTTTTTGTCTTACTTTTAAATATATTAAGAGAGACACAATGTGCCTGCACAGGTAATGTGTTGAAAAGCCTTATTCCCATGTATTCATAACTGTTTTGTGTTTTCTTGAGTCGAGTTGTTGGTATGTCTATCTTGAATGTTTGACGAGTGTTATGATTATGAACGGACTGCCTAAGGTTGTAACTGTTAAAGTTTTCTTTTATGTACAAAAGGCAGCTGTATATAAAAAGAGAAGGGACTGTCATTATCTGTAATTCTTTGAAGTATGACCTACATGATACGTTATTTTTGATAATCCCAGAGATGCTCCTGATGGCTTTCTTCTGCAAAATAAAAATTTTCCTGGACCATGGAGAATTACCCCATAAAAGAATACCATAGATAATATGGCAATGAAAGAAGATATTGAAAGGAGGTATTGAAAATTTCAGATAGAGTACTAACAAACCTGCTACAAGCCTCCTCAACATTGTTGGAAGCATATATTATATTATTCCAGTTTAGTACCTTCAGCTTATCCCTGAAGCTATTTATGTTGTCTTGTGGGACTATAATTTGCACAGAAGAGATTATGGGATCTTAGCATGTTAAGCAAATTAGTATTTTTGTGTGTTTTTTTCCTTACATCAAAATTTAAATCTCCTAAAATTACTGTCTTGTGTTTGGTATATTTTTCTGTATGGTGAATAAGTTTATCTAAACACTCTACAAATTGATTGGCATCACTATCAGGAGAATGGTATATTGAAATAACTGTGAGTTTTAATGTTGGTAGTAGCATGACAGCCACTTCAAGAATGCCTTTAACACATATGTCCCTAACATCAAGCACAGTATATCTTAGCCCTAGGTTGTCACTTAATATTGAGGAACCCCTATAACCTTCATTGGGTCTGCAGTAACTTGTAATTAAATTAAAACATGGTGGTACATACAGTTTTATCTCTTTTTCTCTTAACCAGTGTTCATTACTGCATAATACTATTATATTGTTTCCATTCAATACAACACCAAGTTCATCAGCTTTATATTTCAGAGATCTAATATTTATGTGCATGAATAATATTGATTTTTCACAGCAAGAGGGAAGATGCGAGGTGTCTTGGGCCCAACTGGATGCACACATGGTGGTTTGCCTTTCACTGGTCCTCATGTTTGGTGTGGTGATGGTGTTATGTTTCGGTAGCGGCTGGTCTTCCTTGTGGCAGGCCATAAAAAATCATTACTTCTCTGTGGTATTTTTTTGGTTCTGGTTGAGGCTCAGGTGGCAGACTTTTTTATTTCACTTCCTGCATAATTTATCTGGCATGGGGGATTTGATACAGGCCTACTTGATAACACATTAGTGTGGGATGGCTGATTTGATGCACTAGATAACACTACGGGATGGAGATGATACAATACTTACTGAGGTTTCTGTCTTCTTATCTGCTAATCGAGGTGACATTTTTGTTGTCTGTTTCTCAAGGTTCTTGTTTGTCTCACATTTTACATAGTTTATGTGGGCAGGCTGAGTGGAGGCACTTGATAACACTTTGGCGTAGGATAGAGGTGGTGATACAATACTCACTGTGGTTTCCTTCCTCGTTTCTACCAGTGACTGCAGTGTAACTGCTACAGTTGTTGTTGACACCATTTCTGACCTTCTAGGCCACAAAGGATCCTGAATCTGCTTACTGAGCCACAACCAGAATACAATAGTTTCTTTGACCATTGCTAAAACTTGATTCACTTGCATGTGTAACCTCAATTTAGTCAAGAAATTGCATGAAAATCTGCAGTCCTCCTGTTAAAAGTCAGTGGATCATCTTGCATTTTTCATAATTTATGTATGATATACATAAATAATATGATTCATATGAGGGGGAAGGGGAGGATCCTATGTGGCACTTAACTTTACCTGCCACATATGGCTATGGCTGGTCTTTACAAAGTAACAATCCAGGATGGTTGGAATGAATGCCACTTCACATCCACTCACAACAGTCTACATCAGTATCTATACTCTGCAGTGAAGCACATGTAATATATTGCTGAAAATATGGTATGTCCACATGACACATGTTCCAGTCTACGGTTTGCGTGCCACCTGTCAGTTGAGAATAGAAATTTCAGAAGCAAGTGACTATGCTCTCACAACTTCAAAGCTTATTTAATTTATTCAGAAATTCATAATGGAGGAAATTCTACTATGGTCTGTGTTCACAATTTGTGTTCCCCTAACCCCACCACAAAAAAAAATTGCAAACAAAATTCAAGAAACAGAATTACTGATCAAAATGGTCTAGATAGTGGCTGCTTAACCCTTGCTTGGTGTCTTTTTAGACACTATGGCTTTTTTTACCACAAAAAATAAACAGTTTTAACATGGACCTAGGCTTCTCATCCTCCAGATTTTCTTTTTATGGACTTTTAATTATAACTAGGCAAAATATTTAGTGTGTAGAAAAATAATTTGAAACTTTTGCAATTGGGTCAGAAAATTCCCCAGATACTCAGTATGTTATTTTTAACATTATACAGGATGTATCAAAAAGAATAATCCAATCTGGCATATCTATATTTCTGAAACCAATAAACATATACAATGAATTTTGTGTTTTGACAGGAAACTCAAAAAGTTTTTTTTTATACTTTTTCTTAGGTGTTCAATATGCCCCCATTGAGATGCATGGCATATGTCAATGTGGTATTTTAATTGTTCCCACACAGCAGCAAGCATATCTTGAGTTACAGTTTCCACAGCTGCTGTTATGCGATGTCTCAGATCATTCATTGTTGGTAATGGAGGCTCATAAACAGTCTTTTATAAGCCCCCCACAAGAAATAATCACATACAGTCAGGTCCAGTGACCTTGGAGGCCAGTAATGTAAGGCTGAATCATTTGGTCAGGTGCGACCGAGCCATCATTCAGTAATCCTTTGATTTAAGTTCCTGCACTTCCAGATGCCAATGTGGTGGTGCCCCATGCTGTTGGTAAATGAAGTCATTCAAACCAGTCTCCAACTGTGGAAAAGGAAAGTTCGCAAGCATATTAAGATATCTGATTCCCGTAACAGTGTTCTCGGCAAAGAAAAATGGACCGTACAACTTTTCCTGTGAAACTGCAAAAAACACATTAAATTTTGGAGTCCCTCTCATGTTGTACAACTTCATGTGATTGCTCTATTCCCCATATTATCACATTATGATGGTTCCTCTTTCCATTTAAATGGAATGTTGCCTCATCACTAAACACTAAGTGTGGAAGAAAACTGTAATCCTCCATCTTGCCAAGAACAAAATTACAGAACTCCACACACTGTTGTTTGTCACCTTCATGAAGAGCTTGCAGTAGCTGAATTTTGTGTGGTTTCATGTATAAACATTGATCCAACGTACGACAGATGTACATGGGACATGTTGAGCTGTCAAGCTTCACAGCGAACAGATTTCTGCAGACTCCTTGTGAAACTATGGTGAATGCATTCGATATCTGTGTCAGACAGTCAAGGACAGCCTGGCAATTTGTCTTTATACAAACAACCTGTTTCTGAGAATTATTCATGCCATCATGTAATGCTCCATGCTGTAGGAGGATATGCACCATACCTAGTACGAAAGTCACACTGAACAGTTATTACTGACCCGCACTGCGTAAAACGTAGAACACAAAATGCTTTCTGTTGCCCCGACACCATTTTCACTAGAACTGGAGTGGGCACATACTGATGCTATCTAGTGGGAACCATATGAAACTCTAGAGTTTGCTCTTTCCAACAGTACGTTGTTCACGCACGTATCTGAAATAACATAATATGAGGGTTGTTCAATAAGTAATGCCCCACAATTTTTTTAAAAAGCCATTAATATACACAGACAATTGTCCTTGTTGGTGCTTCACATTTAATGTTTGTTCTGTGTGATGTTTCGAATTGTTCGAGCAAATGACAGAGTTGAAGTACACCATCAGAATGGTGTCTATATACGACTCACATTACAAGCAGTGTGCTGTTATTGAATTCTTGTGTGCAGGAAAAGAAACTGTGTGAACATCCATATATGTTTGTGTGCAGTGTATGGCAATGCTGCAGTTGGTAGGAGTACAGTTGGGTGATGGATAAAGAAAGTTACAGCCTCAGGAAATGCAGAAACAGAGCTTCATGACTAGCCATGCTCAGGACGTCTGGTCACAGCCACTGCTCCAGACATACTGGTGGCACTAATGTGCATTTCATGCAACTGTTTCAGCATCATGATCGGCCTCATCTTAATGTGGCTGTTATGCACGTTAACATGGGACTGGAGAGGGTGCTGATGGCAGAGGGCATGGGTCACATTTCAGTGGCGCCAGTTGTGTCTATCAGTAGATCGGGGTTCACTAGGCATGGCCTGCACCTCAATAGGTATGGGAAGTGGAGGCTGGCAAAGCCTATAGGTGACAGTGTAGTGGGTGGTGGTGGGATCATTCATGGAAAATTTCCTGTAGTAGTTGGTGTTAGAGCTGCACCTTTTTTAGATTGAAGTCAGCTGATAGTAATATCTGCTTAAAGGAAGTCCCTCTAACTAAGGGCTCACCTTCAGAGGACGTCATGTTCCCAAGTAGAGAAGGAATTAGCATATTTCATCAAAATATAAGAGGTATTAGAGATAAATTTAGTGAACTGTTTATAGTTGTTGGTACATCAGAGCACCACTTAAATAATTTGACAATTCAGAGGCTTCCTTTACCAGGATACAGATTAGCTGGCTGTTTTTAAAGGAGTTCCTTATGGTGTGGGGGAGTGGCTATCTACATAAAAAACAGTATTCCATTTGAGCCCAAAAACATATCATGGCACTGCACTGAACATATATTTGAATGTTGTGCAGGGGCAGTTGAATTTAGTGAAACTAAACTTTTAATTGTTGTTTATAGATCCCCTTATTCTGACTTCAGAGCTAGAGAGGGTTCTTGATTCACTTTGTAGGAAATACCAGAAATTAATTACATCTGGTGACTTCAATATAAATTTTGTATATGATGGTGCAACAAAAAGGATGTTGGTAGATCTCCTAAATTCATATGATCTGATGCAGGCTGTGTTTTTTCCAACTAGGGTGCAGGGGAACAGTAGCACAGCCATAGACAATACTTTTATTCATTCTTCATTACTAGATGGGCATTCTGTTAATAAAAGGGTGAATGGCCTTTCAGAGCATGTTGCACAAATGTTAACAGTAAAAGGTTTTTGTACTCAAACAAAGGTCACATATAATTACAATTTATGTAGGAAAGTTAATCCAAAAGCAAGAGAGAGTTTTTTAAACCTTGTCAAGGAACAAGAATGGCAGGCTGTTTATATGCCTGTGGCACCGATGAGGTCAACACCAGCATCGATACGCGTTCGTCTTTGGACTCGGAGCATCATCTTTGGACTCTGAGCATTGTCTTTGGGCTGTTCCGCCATGTTCAGTTCTTTGTAAGTCTTGCATGTGTTTAGGTGAAGAAATGAAGTACTGCTAAAAGGGTGTTGTTTGGTGTGACCAACCCAAACTTCCCCCTCACTGGTGACCCAGAGTTGTAACATCATCCATTTTTGCTTTTTTACTCTGTCCGCGACCTCCGCGTTGGTTATTTTCGTGTGTATTACATCGACACAGCATTTGAACAATGACTTCGGCCCAGCACCTAACGCAGGATTTTGTGATCGACATGCATTGTGTTGCGGGCGATGTTCACCCACCAGGACTGCAACACGATGCCTCTCACTCAATGATTCCGCCGATTTCACCAGACGTTTTCGAGCCTGCAACAATAAGTGAGGTTAGGAGTGCGCATGACTCTGGCTATCAAACGCCTTTGTTCCCGCCACATGTGCCCACCCTCATCGACTGTGCAGTTACCTCTTACGGATCTCCGTGCAGTGCGGGACCAATGCTGATTTCTGCAAGTGCTTCGTCGGACAACCTACTACCACCAGGACAATGATTTGCCACGCTGCAATCCATGCAGTACCATGCAGATACCTGCCATGTGGCCAGAACTGCTTTGTTCACACATCTACCTCCTCAGCATCCGATCATGCCCGCGCCTGCTTTGGTTCAGCATCAGCACATGCATCCTACTCCGATACCACAGCCTGCAACTGGAACAATAACTTGTTATCTGTGCCTGACCTCCACCTCTGTCCCACTGCTACACCTCAGTGTTTTGTGCCATGACATTCACCTTATCCGCACACCATTTTGAGTGGAGTGACTATGAACAGTGAACATTCACACATTCCGTCCCACGTCCGACATCATTTCCCACACTGTGCTTGTGGACAGCCCGCACATCCGCAGCCTCCCTGCAACACAGGTGGCCCCGGCTCTCATCATACGTCGAGCTTTCCGCGAACTAACACGCATTCTCAAACTTTGAACTTTTTCGCACCTGTCTCACCCGCGCCGGCTCCAGTTGAGCTTCCACTACTGTTCTCGGCACATCTCGGTGCCTCATCCGCGTCGGTCTTCCACAACGTGTGAATGTGAACACACCCGCAACATGTTGAGCTTCCGCAACCACAGTCGACACATTATGGTGTCTCACCCGCGCTTACCCTCTGTGTTGTGACAGATCGCGCTCAACCACAACATGTCAACTTCACACTACCACCTGAACAGCCGTCATTGCCACATCCCCTGGAGGCACACTCTCCTGGAATACTACAGCAACAACAGCTCGATTCAGGCAGTGCCCCGATAAACTCAACTCAACCTGTTCTTCCGAACATTCTACAAAATTTACCGATGCTGCCGCCGTTACATCCTGACAAAGCAACAACCTGGTTCAAGATTGTGAACGAAGTGTTCGACCATTACAAATTCGATGAGTCAACCAGGTTTCTGTGCCTCATCACCCACCTGCACGACCAGGAGGACTTGATTGCTGACCTGGTCGATGTCCCGGACTCATCTACCTGGTACACTGTAGCCAAAAAGACAGTTCTACGTTGGCTTGCATGCTCAAATGAGGCAGCAATACGGCAAGTGCTCCACGTCGAGCAACTAGGCAATGACAAACCTTCCCAGCTCTGGTGACGGCTACGTGCCCTGGTCAGCACCGACATGACACAGCTCTCCTCACCATCTGGTCAGATAAACTATGTCCTCACATCTGCTTTGCTCTGGCTCGAAGGTCTCCTGAACCTGTCGAGCAAAGAATGACAATTGCTGACAAGCTACATGATGCATCACTGCTCTATTTCGCCAGCCACTGCCTACCTGACAAGTCTCAGGTTCAGGCTCATCGCCCTGCGGCCGGACGCGGCCGGGGCTGTACTGTGCCGACTGTTCTGCTCGCTCTGGGAAGCAGTAAACAAGCAACTGGGACGCCACCGGCTCCGCCCACGGTCACGCCTCCTCCTGCAACTGAACCTGCTGCGGCCACTGAACTTCAGCCATCGCCACTGGCAACGAACTTTCCACAGGAAATGCAACCGCACTACCCATACTGTTACTTCCACACATGGTTTGGTGAGGCGGCACGGAACTGCAGACCACTCTGCTACTTCCCAAACGCTAGGTAGGTCCGGATGCCGCCTCCTGCACACAACATGACAAGCACCCCCAGTGCTCCATTCTGTCCAGGAACGACCGGATAATTGCAGACGACTTTACAATAAAGACATTTCGTCGGAATACCTTTTCCTAGTGGACACAGGCACCGATGTTTCGCTGCTGCCTACGTCCTTAGCATCGTCGAACATCCACCCTCATCATACTTCACTGCAAGCCATGAATTCAACTAAACTACAATGCTCGGGTTCAACTTCCCACTTCGTCTCACTCTCCGCAAACTGCAAACAGTGGGGACTTTTTTAGTGTGCGAAATTGACAAACCTATACTAGGCTTTGACTTCTTGTGACACCACAAACTTTCACCGGACCTAGTGCGAAACACTGTGTTTCATCATCCATCCAAGACTCACTTCCTCTGTGCTCCATCGAGCAAACCCCCCCCCCCCCCCCCATGACACGTCGGTCGGGGCTCATCTCATCCGTACATGCTCGTCTCTGTCGACGACATTAGAAGAAACCTCGCACAAGTGCCTTGTCGAGGTTGAACACGTCACTCGCCTACGCAAGGAAAACTTCGAGCTCTCCCTCTGGCTCCACAAAACACAGCTCCAGCTCTCCGATGCAGCAGAGGAATTACAGACACTACAGCAAGGACAAAGCAAGGTCAGTAAGTGCGACGAATCTGCTTGCAGTCCCAGCAATCGAGCCTCCGTGTGTTTACCTCCCACTACCCCTCGCAACTGTGCTATCAAGACTGCCATAACATGTACTGACAGTTCCGCAGGGCCACATCCTCCTAACAAGGCAGCGTTTGACACTCGGCCAGACACAAGTGCGCAAGCATCATGTGTTCCCGAACTGATGGCTCCTACCCCGCCCCTCGCAACAGTGCCTCAAACTATGCAACTTCAGCTTCTGTGCACCGCCATGCGACTGCCACTGACAACACAAACAGTGCACTCACTCGCCCGCGACCGGCTGCGCCCTCAGACAATGGACTCACTAACGGCTCACGAGCTCTACTGAGCTCACCCGACCATGGTGCCACTCCTCATTGTAAAAAATGACGTTACAATTCATTGTAAATGTTAGTGGTCGCACTCATATCGTAGTCATTAGTGTCGCTTGCTGGCTGCCTGGGGCACTGCCATTTCTAGGGTAACAAACATGACACTGAGTGGTGGGACCAGCGAGCTCAGTACTAAATTTGGAGAGACTACTCAAAGACGCCTATGCCTATAAAACCGTGACACTCTTTGGTGGAGTCGCCATATTGTAATGGGGCAGTAGCATTCGGTGATCGCCATACTAGTTAGTATGGAGATCACTGGTATTACTACTTGTCGTTCTACTGCTTCTGACTTTAAAGAGATTCTGTTTCTTTCTTTAACAAACATGGCCAAGAGTTGTCTTGCAAGCAGATGCATTAATCCATGGACAACAGTGGTATTCAATTCCACCTGTAAGTTACATATGATTTAATATATGTTAAAGGAAATAGTGTTCAAGAAATTCAGATGCTGTAAAAAGATACCTAAAATTCTTTCAGTGAATAGTAGTGAACAGTGTTTTAGTCATCTCATAACATACAATTTCTAATCATATGATTAGTGTACAGGAGACACATCAAAAAAATGGATAACACAACTTAGGCCTAATTGGTACAAAGAATTTTAACATTAATATAAACTTTTATTTTTCTTTCCTCCCTTTTGTGAAGGACAGCTACATTTACACACAAGACTATATGTAAATTTATCCTGCTCAATTGTTCAGTTCATCCTTCATGAACTCCTCAACAGTGTAGTAGCAGCGTTTGACAAGTATATCTTATAGCTTTGTTTTCAGTGTGTCTAGGTTCACACTCAAGACATTCTTTCCTTTTAGCTTGTTATGAATTTTCATTGCCATATACTGAGGAGACTGCACATATAGGTTTAAGCGATGAGTGGGAAGCATAAAATTGTCTTTGTTTCTCGTGTTATACGTGTGACTGAAATAGCTTTTCTCGAATAACTCTAAATTGCTATGTAGAAAGATGATAATGTCATAGATGTATAAGGAGGGAACTGTTAATAACTGTTGTTTTTCAAGTAGTGGGCGACATGATATCCTTGTATGGTCAGGACACATGTTCCTTATTATTCTTTTCTGTAACTTTAGTATGCTCAATATATTGCTTGAATTTCCCCAAAAAATAATACCATACTGATTGAAAGTAGCTGTGGTATGCAATTTTCCTTGTATTCATGTCTGTTGCACCAGCTAATATTTGCATAGCAAATGCAAAGCTGCATAATTTGTTTACCAGGTAGTCAACATGTTTATTCCAATTTAAATTTTTATCTAAGTTTAACCCTAAAAACTTCACAGAACCCACTTCTTCTATATCCTGATTTTTATGAGTTATTTTAATTTCTTGGGGCTTTGACTGTTTTGTTCTGAATTGGACCATGTGGGTTTTGGGGATGTTCAATCTTAATCCATTCAGTTGGAACCATGTTTCTAGTTTGTTCATTGTGTTTATTATGTAGAGAGGGATGTTTTCTGGCTCCAGGTTTTCAATTAATACAGATGTGTCATCTGCAAATAAAATCGATGGAGCATTTATATTGTTCGGTAAGTCATTAACATAGAACAGAAACAAAACAGGTTCTAGAATCGAGCCTTGAGGGGACACCTTGGCCTACTGTTTTCCATTTTGAATAGTAATTTGCTGCATTTGATGAGACAATCACTCTTTGTTTCCTATTTGATAAGTATGAAGTAAGCCAATTTAGAACATTACCCTTGGTCCCATACTTGTCAAGCTTATAGATGAGCAGTGCACGATTTAGAGTCAAAGGCTTTTGTGAGATCACAAAAGATTCCTGCAACTTTATTATGGTTGTCTAATGATGTGCCGATCTTGTCGATAAACTTGTTAATTGCATCAATAGTACTTTTGCCATGCTGGAAACCAAATTGGTTTTCTGTAATAATATCATATTTCTCAATAAAATTTCGAATCTGCATAGCAGCAGCATTTTCAAAGAGTTTTGATAGTACTGGAAGGAGGGAGATGGGATGATAATTCCCCGTATCCACTCTTGACCCTTTTTCGAGCAACGGTTTTACTTCTGCATACTTCAGCACCTCTGGGAAGCTTCCTTGTTCAAAGGATTAGTTTATCATTTTAGATAGTGGGTATCCTATTATTTTACACACAAATTTAAGGAATTTTGCTGGTATTCAATCCCAACCTGCAGAATTTTTGTTTTTTAGTTATAATATAATTTTTTCTACATCTATTGTTTAAACTGTTTTGAATTTTGTGAGGCATAAAGAATTATGATTTAGTCCAAAGGGACATACACTGTTCTCATAATCTGCAACATTAACCTCTGGTTTCACTACATTAATGAAGAACTCATTGAAGCATTCTGAAATTTGAGCCGGATTTACAATGATCTCGTCTTCAAGCTTAATTGTACTAATTCCATGTCTAGAGACATTGATACCTAATTCGTGTTTTACAACTGACCACACTGCCTTTGATTTATTCTCATGTTTTAAGATTAATTTATTATTTGTCTTTTGCTTTGTTGCTTTGACAACTTTCTTAAATGTACTTTTGTATCATTAAACATATTCAATAAATTCAATTTTTTTATTATGTCTTAGTTCCTTACGTAGCTGCTTTTTCTTAGCACTGGAGATTTTTGTACCTTTAGTGATCCATTTTAATTTTGTCATTTTATTAAAATAAGCTTTTTGTGGAAACATTTCATTGAAAACACTTAGAAAATCCCTTAGAAATGCTTCCAAATTTGCTGTGTAAAATTTTTTTTTTATTAAAGTGTGATTCTGTCTCCTTCAGCTTATCATGGAATAGAGTCAAAGTTTCTTGGTTGAAGATCGTTTTTACATAAGCTTTTTTTACATGGGACTTCTCTACCTGCTTTGGGTAGCTCACTGAATAATGCTGAATGATCAGAAATTCCTAGATCTACACAAAATTTATATCCATCTTCAAATACACAATTCATTAAAATATTGTCAATGCATGTAGCTGACTGTGCATTTTCTCTTGTAGATACAGAAAAATTTAATTTGAAGCCATATTTTTTTATTAAGTCTGTAAATTTTGATTCCTCACATGTTTCATTCAACACATTGATGTTGAAATCAGCAGCAACTACAATTTTTTTCCTCTTTTCTTTACTGAGGTATTCTAACAACCTCTGAAATATACGTAGGAAATGCTCAGTTGTCGCCTTCCCTGGGATTCTATAAATTGATATTATAACAACATTTAAGTCCCTTAACTCAACACAGCAACCTTCAAAAATACACTCTTCATTAAAACAGTTGAAGTCACATCTTACATGGTAATCTAAATCAGAATGAATGAGTATGCATGAACCTCCTCGTGACTTATTTATCATACAAAAGCGGGTAAATACCTTTAAGTATTCAATTTTATTTAAGATTTTTATGGTATCACTACTAAGCCACTGTTCATTTAAACAAATTACTTTAACATTTAGAAATACAGATAAAAAAACTTGTAGCTCATCTAACTTAGAGCTTCGGTCACTGAGTATTCAGCACTTAAACCATTTATATTACAATGCATTATATAGTTACTACTTAGATCATCAATTTTATTTTCTAAAGACCTAATATTTAATAATGAGCCATCCTCACAAAAGGGTTGGTCTGGATTTGTCTGTAGCAGCCCATCAGCTTGCTCACTTGGCTTGCACATTTCTTTGTCACTTTGTTATTGTGTACGTACATCCATAGTTACATTCTTGGTGGCACTGGATCTGGATGGTGCTGAAGTGATTTCCTTGGTGCCAGCCATAAAAAATCACTGTTCCTCTCTGGAGCTTTCCTTGTTCTGGAAGACACACGTACAGTAGCTTGTTTGTTTTCCAGTATTTTTGGAGCTTGCAAAATTTGTGCTTCATTTCTTTTTGGCTTTCAGTTTTCCTCACTTGGGCCCAGATCGTTTAAAGAAATGGGTGCATGCAGTACAAAGGGAATACGGGACTCCATTGAAATATAGCGTCATTTGTAGCTCTCATTTTACAAAAGACTGCTACATGTTTCGATTAGGAGCTGATAGACAGCTGCTGAAGGTTGACGCTATACCAAGTTTGTTCAGTTTTCCCAGCCATTTGAGAGTGAAAATGAATTGGAGAAGGCAACTTGTTCGGAATAAACCCTAAGTTTCTGAGGTAAAACCTTATATTTAACTAGCAACAATAATACACTTTGTTGTTACTGTATCTTTCTGAATTTCTAGTAGCTCGTAACTGATGCTGATGGATTCTTTTAATTTTGTTTCAAGAAATGAATGCGGTCCAAATGACAAGTACTTGAGTGAATCTGATAGCAAGTGATGCAAGTGTTCAGACTGATGTGTCTCTCAGAATTGTGGCCCTTAGCAAAAAAGTGAGACAATTGCAGATGAAACTGAAGTGGCATGAAAAAAAGGTGGAAATAATGGCAGAATTGAAAATGTAAATTATTGATCTGAATTTGTTTGTTATGCAGAGAACTTCCTTCACACATTAAGGATTGAATGTGTGTGTGCATTAGTACATCCACGAAAAACATTTGTAGAGGGATTTTTGATGTGCATAAATGGTGTTACAGGCCTCTCCCAGGAGTTTCTGTTTTGGGCTGCTGAACCTCTAGAGTATTTTTAACATACAGACTCTCACAAGATCATCTAGAACTCTCTTCTTTTTCTTGCATCAGGTCAGGGTTTGGTTGGAACAATAATCCCACCACATTACAGCTTCAATCTACTCTGAGAACAATGTTGCTCAAGAACAATGTTACTGCAAGTGACAAGAGTAATGTAGATGACATTGAGTACATGAGCTCTTTCAGTGCTTGTGAATTCATGTGCCATAAGAAGCAAAGTGATAAGGTTACTGATGACAGTGAAGATACTAGTTACTTTGAGGCTCTTGATTCAACGTTACTCAGTTAAAACCAGGAGAATATTATTCATTATATATCAGGAATGTTGTGATAGATCACGCAAATGTTAAGATGTGCTGAGAGCAAAGAACTTATTACTGTTCCCTACATGTGCCCAAATGATCGTACATAAGGGGCCCAGACACTTTCAATATTTATTGGCAATTCTAGTTTTTCAAACCTTCAATATGTTGAAGCGACCTCACACTGACAATAAAATTGATAAAAATTGTCAATTGACAATATGATTTTACAAGGTTAAGATGTCAAACACCCAAAAGAAAGCATGTGCTGCAGCTGTATTAGCTGCAGCTTGCAAGCAATGGAAAACAGCAGAAAAGACAAAATGGGTCCAAGAATGGTTGAAAAAGATGAGCGGCTGGTCACACATTAATTTGAAAGATTTCATAAATTAATTTCTCATGAGCCCTGCATCATATATGAAGTTATCAGTATTGATACGAGATAAAATAGAGAATCAAAATACGTTAGAAGGCATTCGCACTCGGCAAGAGATTAGAAATAACTTAAAGAGGTTTCTGGCGACCTGCAGGTCAATCTAATGGTCAAAGTTTAGTTCTGTAGTATCAGCTAGCACAACTAGTAAAATTTTATGGAAACATTGGCAGCAATTATATCTGCTGGCAAGGACCTGGTTAGACAATTAACGCAAAATGGTTTTTTTAAGCTTTGCGATAATTTGGTGAAACTGACATATATTGCACAGGTCTCTTACTAGTCACTGTGGATATATAACACTTTTTTGAGAAATGGGAGCGTTTTTCTAAACTGCTATGTAATACTCCAATCTATATTATATTTTCAAATTAATGAAGTAAGCAGGATCATAGGGAATCCTCTGTTAACCACACTTAAGTTGTATGTACAATGATTATCCTTGTATTGTCCTATTAAAATTATTTTAGGTTAAAAGTACTTCTTAAAAATTGAATCTGAGGTCTGAAATACATGACAGCGGATTGAACAATAGAGCAGTGCATACTAACACCGTATGGCTCATTCCTGAAGCTTTGCCAACATCTGAATAGAGAATGTTGTGAAACTGTCAATACTTGACCTCACACATTCATTATGAATTGACTATACTGAGAATATTACAATATCCATCAATACTGCACATCAATATTTCTAGTATTAACAATATCTGTCCTACTGATAGTTTGACAATATTATTGAACGTGTGAGGGCTGCTTCACAGCATGGCCCCTGTGGCAAATCCAACTGCCTTTACTATGAAAGTTCGCTGGTTGGTTGATTTGGGGGAGGAGAACAAACAACAAGGCCACTGGTCCCATCAAATTAGGGAAGGAAATCAGCCATGCCCTTTCAAAGGCACCATCCCAGCATTTGCCTGAAGTGATTTAGGGAAATCATAGAAACCTGAAATCAAGATGGCCAGACACAGGTTTGAACCATCGTCCTCCCAAATGTGAGTCCAGCATGCTAACCACTGCGCCACCTCGCTCGGTATACTTTGAAGGTTGACAGAGTTGGTTTGTTTCACATATCTATAGTGCAGTGTACAGAAAAATGCTTTTGTTCTGCTCTAGTAAGATTTAGTTTAAACTCAAACCATCTTTATGACAGGCATATTAATTCTGTTTGTTGTTTCTTTGGTGACCAGCCAATACGCTTGGCAAAGTGCATATGCTAGTCTCTGCCATTGACTGTAACGACATGCATGAGTCAAAGTAATAGTACTTATTGCTACCATATACCTTCAGATTAGATTAGAAGCATACACAAAAAAAGCAACAGCTGCTGCATAGGGTAACTATTATGTCACGAGGGAAAAGTTGGGGAAGCTATTTACATTTGCCAATGTATGACATGTGAATACATATTGAATGAAGCAAAATAACAGATAAAAATTGGATGTTTGTGTGTTAATAATTTAACCATCTCCTTCCTTTCCCATAATTCTTACCTGCAAACTGTTAACTTGGCATCCTGCAGAGTGATTCACATTAACATTAAAGATTTTTCTCTTTTTAGCAGCTGAAATTAGCAACAGAACAATGCTTTAGCAGTTTTATTGCCTAACAATGTGTACAGAACTATTCTCGTTTGGTGTAGAGGGAGATGCACTTTGCATCAAATATGTTACGATGTGTAATTTCGCCACATATCTGTTGAGGTAACTATATTAATACATTTTTCATGTCAATGTTTTGATCATTTTGTATCGCTATATGGTTTCGTTATTCACGAAATAAATTGCGAAAAGTGAAAGAGAAAAATTTGTTGCACAGGGGTAAGATTTTTGAGAAGCATAATTTGTCAGCAGCCTTAGCAGCTGTACGGAAATTATGTATGTAAACACAAGAGAATAACTGCGAAACTGATCTTGCAGGGAAGATCTAGAAGGTACAAGGCAACAGCTAACAGAGAACTAGAAACTAACCACCCACAGCGTCATATAGCGTACATAAATGGTAGTTATATTTTTTCTATGTAGCAGAATAATTTCACACCTTACTCAAATTCAACATAGCGACTGCGACGTCAAGCGTTGCTCGGTGACAACGAGATATACGGGATCTGAAACGACTGAGGCCCATGAGAAGACAGGCCACGGCGGGTACGTCATGAAGGTAGGCCTGAACTCTCTCGCTCGCTCAGCTAAGCAGACAAAATGTGTTTCTAAACCTGTTAACTCGCAGCTGTGCGTGTACATACTAACAAGAACGGCATCTTCTATTGGTATCTGCTATTATGAAGTCTTGCTGATTAACAGTACTACAACAAAATTTAATTTAAGGTCAATTCTCGATATAAATGGTATAACGGCTTGTCTATATCATTTAGTTTCTTCTGCTTGACAGTCCTCCTTTCATACAAGAAGTGGTGCCTTATGCAACTGATAATCGTTTTGGCATGATTTTAATTTTCTTGTACCCCAGTACAGCCATAAGAAATTATAAATAGGCCTATGGAGTTCTGCTCATTGTAAGACTCCATAATAGCGGATTCCAGTAGAAGATGCAATTCTCGTTTGTACATACACACCTAGCTTCGAGTAAACAGGTGTAGAAACGTAGTTTCTCTACTGAGCTGAGTGCAGCCCCACCTTCGTGACGTGCGTCTCGCGGGCCCCGAGGAATCGCTTCATGACGTCATCAAAAAGGTTGAAAGCGTGACAGCGCTGCCTGGTGACTAGACCTGTAAACAACTCTGTTGACGTAAGTGACGTCACACGTTGGATACAGTGTTTATACAGACTTGCCTTCAGCTGTTGTTTTGGAGTGTCAAATCAATCCAGATTGTTTGAATGAAGCTTCCGTTAACAGAATAAAATGTAGAAAGAAGGTTTAAATGCGAATAATCTGTATTATGGTGACATGATAAATCCGCAGCATAGTTTAGTTACATATTAGAGCCGTACGTGATTGATTGAAGCCAACTGATTACAAATTATTGGTCGAAAGGCAGAGTGATTTATAGCATAACACATATTACGCATTGCGGACAATGTGTCTAAATGTTTTTAACGCATTAACTGCAGCTTACTAATGTAGGCTAACTACCACTGAGACGTTTGCAGCACAAATTTGTCTTTGAACCCATACCATCAGTAGCAAATGCGGAAAAACGAATCAAATATGGTAAAGGATGCGTAGTGGAACGCCCATTGCATTTTTCCAGTTTGTGTACGATATCTGTACGTAATATGCATCAAAACACGTCGGATGCTTGTTCATTTTCTAATACATGTTTTTTGGGGATGACCTAGTAGTTTTATTTTTTTTATTATGAGAAATGCGTTAAATGTGTGAAAGTGCATTTAATATGCCGCAAACAAATATTAGGCAAAGACACACGTCTGTCTGTTACCACAACCTCTATTTCTCATTCGCTGTGTTCCACAACTGTCAACGAAATTATCGCTTTTCAACCTAATGTAGACCTCAGATTATGCTACAAATAAAGTTATTACTCCAGTCAAGGTTTCTAGGGAAAAGGTGGCGAAATCCAGTATAGTGCTCTTGCCCTGTGTGTGTTACCGATATGCTTAAATTTTGATCATTGTTTTTCTGTAAACAAACAGCTATATGTTAATCACATCTTCCTGTGTGTAGTTTCTCAAAAATCCAGTAACATAAAAAGAGCTCAATGAGGGAATATTAATAGATCGAAGCAATACTGACATCTCCAAATTGTACGGCTGCTATATATGGAAGTCACTGATTGTCAGAGTGTGTCAGTGGTACAAAACATTTGAAGTAAATCACGAAGCTTTAGGTTAGTTCAACTATTACTTCTTAATGTAGTAGGCAGTCACAATTTTCTTCCGTATTTTTATGTATATACATACTACACAAACAACCAAATGGTACCGTTCCACTCGCAAATAGAGAGAGGGAAGAAAGGCTGTCTATCATCCGAGCCCTGATTTCTCATGCCTTCTAAATTTTCCCAACAGTATTATACAAAATAATACTCGCACATAGTTTGAAACTACTGGTAACCTATCTAGCATCCAGCCTCCGAGTTGCTTCAATGTGTTGCTTAAATATGACCTGGATCTCAAACTTTGGAGCAGTACTCATGAAGTGATCTTCCCCTCATTTCCAGTCACAAAATGTATTCATCTTCCCAGAGGAAGAAACTAACGACCCTGAAAGCTAGAAATGGTATTTTTATTCAAGTACTGTTTTTCTCTCATACTTCGTACAAAGCATTTCAGAATTTTACAATGAGTACTGGCAGCCCTACATATAATGGTAACATTAAAACCCTGTTAATTTGAACCTTAGTGTTAACTATCATATGCATCCTTGAGTCAGAACATTATGTTTAATTATAATTATAGAAGGAGAGGCTAATAAAATAATTTTTTTACTTTGTATTTTATTAATATCTTAGGATTTTCAGTTTTCTGCCTGATGTCTAGCAGCAACCTCTTAAAGACTTTCAATCAGAATTTGAAATTCCATTCTGAATCGTAGGCGGGGATGTGTAGTCTACATGGACATTTCTTCTGGTAAATCTTCCTTCCAGTATTTTGCAAGTTCATTTCACTGAACAGAGTAAAATTACCCCTATTATGAACAACAAATACTATTAGGGAGTAAATATGTTGACATGTAAGTGAAAGACTCCAAAGGCCCTGAAGAGACTTCTGTAAGTAGCTGCACTATCGATTTTACACAATAATTTTACTCACATGGATCAAAAGTTCTGTTAACTTGCCATATCAGATTTGAATAATATCGCAAGCTTTTCATAACAGCCTCCATCACCGTCACCAGTAATGGTACTGCTATGTAATGGTATGGTGTACTGTAGCAGCACATTAAAAGTGTTTCAATTGAATTGATTCTGCATTATTTCTTTTCCCCTTGTCCTTGACATTAATGCTACCAAGTTACGTTCTTGTACGGTAATTAGTTTCCATGTTAAATATAGAAAGTTTAACTGTAACCAAGCAGTAGTTTTCTTTGATGACTATATCAGTTCCAGTGCACAACTGAATTTAAAAATCTGTCTTGTGGGGTGAAAATCCGTTACTGCTGCTATCTTGTGCTGACAATGAGATGACTTTCACAGAAATACTGAGTTATGTCATTTGTAATACAGTTGCTCACGATCTTTACACTTGCATGCAATGGGTGTAGCATCAGCATACAGAACTATCCTTGAATTTGAGGAGCAGTATTTTGTCATTTACACAAATCAACAAAAGAAAGTATCCCAGTACAAAGTCCTGGGTACCCTGTATTACCTATCAGTAAAGTTAGATATGTGTGTGCCACTCACCATCCTTATGAGTGAAAACTGATTTGTGTTAGATTAGGTTTTATTAAACTGTGAACAATTATCAGCATAATTACCAGCCGTTTTCCCTTAGTATTTACTATCTCTCTCGACAAGCAACTGATAGAGATTAGCTAAAACAAATCTGTAATTTCAGATGGAGGTCTGTCTATATCTAAAATTACGTTTCCTTTCCCATCTATAGCTTATCGCAGGAAGTTGAGTAACACCTTCAACACGTAGGAATTACATGTTTGAGCACCAATTATTGCCACTTTTTGCAACATCACCATAAGGTTTGATATCCCTACTGAAAGATGAGCAGAAATTCTTTGTTAATGGATGCATAATAAGATTCTTTTTTGGTATACCAGTGCTCAGTAATAACTGAAACATCTGGTTTATTAAAACATGCTATTATGTCCAAATCATTGTGCTTATTTCCCAGGCTCGTAAAGTTTTGGAGGATGATCTTGGTTTGCAGGTTGCATTGTATCCACATATTTATTTATTTATTTTTTGTTACCATAAATATCCCCATTAAGCAAATCAGATATGCTTGTCAAGCTGGGAAGAGGAAACAAAAAGGCCACACGTGTACAAAATAATAATAAAAGGAAAGATTCCAAAAGAGTTCGTGATAGCAAAATGTAAAACTTAATTGCTTTGGATATATTACTTCTTATATCCTTCATTCAAAAACTTAAGAAGGCTGTTAGTTTAGTGTCTTCAAGGCATAATGCTGTTGAGCATTGCAACAATCAAGCCTCAGATAGTAGTGTACTATGATACTACCTATGAAGAAATTGATGCACTGGATGTGAAGTGCACAGTTTAGTCTACCCAGCAGGTGTTCCAGAAGATGTCCCTGCACTGTTCTATACCATCATGAATATACCTATCATTAGTGATATATTCATCACTGACAGAAAATTGAATAATCACATTTTTGTTTCAAGTTTCTGAAATGGCAGTTGATGAGATCATATCTGAAGAGACAGCTATCAACCCACACTTTCAGCATGAGGTAGGACTAGCAATTACCAGAATTCTGAAATGTGGATCTTGTAAACCTAGAGTTGCTCTAGGAAAACAAGTAAGATGTGACACGTGTCCAAGATCAAAGATGAGAAAATAAAAGGCTGCTGTATTAGTTATAGCATACAAATATGCAGTGAATAATAGGTTTGAAATGACTGTGTTCGCCGGCCGGGTGGCCGAGCGGTTCTAGGCGCTACAGTCGGGAACCACGCGACCACTACAGTCGCAGGTTCGAATCCCGCCTTGGGCACGGATGTGTGTGATGTCCTTAGGTTTACGTAGTTCTAAGTTCTAGGGGACTGATGACCTCAGAAGTTAAATCCCATAGTGCTCAGAGCGATTTGAACCAACCATTTTTTGACTGTATTCAAAGCTATGTAGACTTGTTTAATTCCTGGTTTAAGTAATTCACATTATTTCATTGCTGTTTACTGCTGTCATCCATTAATACCTGAATTTCAACAACTACTTTGTTACTTTAAAACCTTCAACATGATCACTGTGGCTGACACAAAGGTCAATATAAGAGCTACTAACACCGTGCTTTTAGGTGTCATCCACAGTGAATGTGCAAAACAAGAATATTTTTACAATTTAATTGAAAGTCCTAATTCAGCTTCCTTTTTCAGGCATGTTTATTTTTAAATATTAAAACTGACGAGAGTTTCATTACTAGACCATTAATTTTGAAATCTGGATGACATCATCCCAGCACTGCAACAAAATGTGCACCAAACACAACAGGTTCAATGCAATCTCTCCTCTCCACAAATTTGCACCTCAGATGTGTTGTATGTCATATAATACTACAGTTAATTTTCCATATATCTGAGCAAAATCAGTTCTTGTGTGTCCAAGTTTATCTCATCTAGACATTGCACCTATCCCTTAACTTTAGCGTGCTTTACAATAAAATTTGCACGAAAAGTTTTCCGTGTAAATTACCTATTCTACACCTACAGCTAATGCTTGTGTAACCCAGTGTGCCATTCAGGTGGGTTTACTTGTGTGTCAATATAATTGTCAGGTTCGGTATGAAAGGGTTTCTTGAAATATATTCCCACATAAATTTTTTAGTATCTATTCTCAGCTGCAAAATATATTACGCACTGTCAGTGCCATTTCAATGCAAAAATTTTAAATCATGCTGGGGAATATACCAATAACACAGTTCCAGCACACCTCAGAAATTTGATTTTAGTTGCTTCAACCAATGAGAATTACAGACCAAGTCTTGCACTGCCCTATTTTGTGTATTAACCCGTTGGCTAGCATGAAGGTGCTGGTGGTCACAGCAGACTGCTCTGCTGGGGCCAGCAGTGATATGGTAACAGCCAGGTATCAGCAATTTTACACTTTAATCTTACTGAGGAAAAATATTTACTTATATTTGATATTCCTTGCCATTTCCAGACTATTTTTGGGTCTGCAATATTTTTATTTAAATGTCTTACAAAACCAAACGATTAAATGACTACAAAGTTATTCATGAATTCATTTTTAGATACATATTTAACTGTGTAAAGGATAATTCCTGAAACAGTAATTAGCATTCTAGCTGTTCTTTTTAGCCACGACTGTACAGATGCATATACTTCACACTCAAAGTTCCTAAATGCCTGCTTAACACATTGACTACCATGCTGCTCACAGCAGAGCAGGACACTAATGCTGTATGCCTGACCTGGTGGAGAAACATCCATTACTAATCATGTCAGGGTCAAGAAACGCAGAAGTTAATCTCTCAGGGAGTACTGTAATCCAAAAATGTAAAATTATAACTAAAAAGGCCATTTCTAATTATGTCTACCAAGCAAATTATGCTTTCAGTCAGTGATTTCTTTTGCCATAAATGACTAGTGAACGCACATGCCTGAGGTAGGTAAATGTTCATACTTTGCCTGTGAGAAGCAGCAAAGCCATTAGAAATAGCAATGCACATAGTCCAATTTATGTTGAAATTATCACCTGGGTATTTTAATTAAATTTGGTCTACTATAAGCAACATGATAAAGGAATCAAAAGAAACACACACACACACACACACACACACACACACACACACACACACACACTGAATTAATTTCTTTATTAACAATGCTCGGATATCCACATCACCATAGAGGTACCAAGCTTGATGCGTTACTCATTTTTTTACATGGCGAGTTTCCCCAGTAGGCCTATAAACCATGAAGCAGACAAAAAGCTACTTCTCGCTGTCTTCTCTTCTTTGGATTTTCACTTCAGAAACTGAAACATCCATTACAAAAACAAATTACATCACTCACAAATCTGGATTCAGTCACTGCAATTTATACCTACTTTACTGTAAAAAAATACTGACTATGATGAATGATGTGATTTTGAACGTTCAAAAGTTTTCAAATGTGCAGGTTACTGACGTTAGAATACAGTTACTACACAATTTTTGATCAGGGAAAAGTTACGATGATTGCAACTTAAATACCGAAGCCATTTGTTATGAGAATACACCATTACCACAAATAATCCACATAGGAACTTTACTGGGTAACATAATGCATCAGAATACTATAGGCACAAAGAATGAAATTTCTGTAGATTTACCATACACTTTACTTTTCTTGAGCATTATAAGATTACTACCGTAACTTACTTTCCGTCCATTATCTGGAATATAAACTATCCTTTCTCCTCTGCAAACATCTGCTTTTGCAGCAAGTATTATCAATTTTTTCCACACACACACACACACACACACACACACACACACACACACACTGCATTAGCATGTCATGTCATGTTCAAAGAATATCCGCGTTTCAAAAACTACCAGCGATATTGGCTAGCGTGAGAGACGACGTCATGTCATGATGTGACGTCATGATTCCTCGGGGCCCGCGAGACGCTTCTCACCTTCGTGACGCACGCACCGCGGCCTGTCTTTCTCATAGGCCTCGTGCAACGACCTTGTGACGTCACACTAGCCAGCTTGTCCGCCGCACTTCGTGAATGCTTGCCTTCATGCAAGGCCTACAGGAGATAAATATTTAATTGAAACCGTATCCACTAGAGGTCTTAGTTTTGTCATGTGATATCGACAACTTGCATGCCGTTAAACAGGCAATCGAGAATTTTTAAACTCGACTGAGGTAGTTACTTGCTTCACTCCAGAGATGGCTGCTGGCACTCTTAAGACCTGCAGTGTCAAGAAGCGTCTCGCGGGCCCCGAGGAATCATGACGTCACATCATGACATGACGTCGTCTCTCACGCTAGCCAATATAGCTGGTAGTTTTCGAAACGCGGATATTCTTTGAACACGACATGCTAATGCCTTGTGGGAGTGGGGGGTCTAGTGCAGCAGGGGATACAACCCGTCGGCTTTGAACAACGACGTCATTCCTTAGTCATAGATAGTAATTTCTTCACTTCGAGGCATAGATAATAAAGCAGTTCTGTGTTCTAATAAGCGCTATCATTAAAATAATTGAATGTGAATCTAAAATCGATCGCTTGATATTAGATACAGATGCTTCAGTAGCTGATAAATGTTTTTTGGCTTTTTAAAAAAAAATCTCACGAGATAGAATAAACTGATCCTACTTTATTAAGCAATCAATAAAAAAACTAAACTAAAACATAACAGCAAAAGACAAGTCAAAGACAAAGGTTAAATAAACAATCAAAACATATAAAATGAAACAGGTTGCAAATTAACGTACGTGTATTTCCACCTATTCGTAAGTAGGATCAGTATATTCTATCTCGTGAGATCTTTTTTTTTTTTTTTTTTTTTTTTTTTTTTTTATTTTTATTTTTAAAAAAGCCAGAAAACACTTATCAGCTACTGAAGCATCTGTATCTTCTAATGGGTGCGGGAGTTCCGACTCCTGGGGAGGTGGGTGGGAGCTGGCGATCTTTTTTCGTTTTCCAGCTCTAGTATCAGCATGACATTTTCGAATGTGTACTTCCGAAACCCCCCATCACAACAACATCCTTCACTTCGCCTTTACATGGACGACACAACTATAATTTGTATCCCATACTTCCCTTCGCCTTCACACTGACACTATATATGTCAATTCGTGAGCAAGATAAAAATGTTGCGTATAGCTATACAGCTCAAGTAACGAATGTGATACTATTAGCGTCCAAGGCAGAGTAGCTGATAAGTGTTTTTTGGCTTTTCAAAAAAAAATCTCTCGAGATAGAATAAAGTGATCCTACTTTATTAAGCAATCAATAAAAAAACTAAACTAAAACATAACAGCTTTTGCTGTTATGTTTCAGTTTCGTTTTTTTACTGATTGCTTAATAAAGTAGGATCACTTTATTCTATCTCGTGAGATTTTTTTTTAAAAAAGCCAAAAAACACTTATCAGCTACTGAAGGGAGCTACAACACTAAGAAGAATCGCTTCTCGGCTTTTGACAAGATCAATGTTTATCTCTCTCGCATTCCTTTGTTTCTCAACATTCCCCTCAGCTCTTTCAACGTGCATCTCGCAGGCCCCGAGGAATCGCTTCATGATGTCATCAGTAAGGCTGAAAGCGTGACAGTGCTGCCTGGTGACTAGACCTGTTAATAACTCTGTTGACGTATGTGACGTCAAAACAGCGTTTATCCAGACCTGCCTTCAGCTGTTGTTTTGGAACGTCAGATCAATCCAGATTGTTTGAAATTTGAATGAATCTTCCGTTAACAGAATTAAATGTAGAAAGAAGGTTTGAATGCGAATAATCTGGATTATGGTGACATAATAATCCGCAGCGTAGTCAAAGTTACATATTAGAGTCTTACGTGATTGATTGAAGCCAACTAATTACAAATTATTGGTCGAAAGGCAGAGTGATTTATAGCATAACACATATTAAGCATTGAGGACAATGTGTCTAAATGTTTTTAACACATTAACTGCAGCTTACTAATGTAGACTAACTACCACTGAGACGTTTGCAGCACGAATTTGTCTTTGAACCCATACCAGCAGTAGCAAATGCGGAAAAACAAATCAAATATGGTAAAGGATACGTAGTGGAATGCCCATTGCGTTTTTCCAGTTTGTGTACGATATCTATAAGTAATATGCATCAAAACACGTCGGATGATTGTTCATTTTCTAATATATGTTTTTTGGGGATGACCCAGTAGTTTTATTTTTTTATTATGAGAAATGTATTAAATGTGGGAAAGTGCATTTAAATACGCCGCAAACAAATATTAGGCAAAGCCACACGTCTGTCTGTTGTCACAACCGTTATTTCTCATTCGCTGTGTTCCACAACTGTCGACGAAATTATCGCTTTTCAACCTACTGTAGACCTCAGACTATGCTACAAACAAAGTTATTACTCCAGGCAAGGTTTCTAGGGAAAAGGGGGCGAAATCCAGTATAGTGTTCTAGCCCAGATATGAGCTCTTGCCCAGAGTGTGTTACCGATATGCTTAAATTTTGATCGCTGTTTTTCTGTAAACAAACAGCTATATGCCAATCACATCTCCCTGTATATAGTTTCTCAAAAATCCAGTTTATGTGATCTTAAGATAAAAAGAGCTCAATGAGGGAATATTAATAGATCTAAGCAGTAAGCCTACTGACATCTCCAAATTGTAAGACTGCTATAGTTGCAAGTCACTGATTGTCAGAGTGTACCGGTATCAGTGGGGCAAAACATTTGAAGTAAATCACAAAGCTTAGGTCAGTTCAACTATTACTTCTTAATGTAGTAGGCAGTCACAGTTTTCTTCTGTATTTTGATGTACATACATACTACACAAGCAACCAAATGGTACCTGGTGGAGGGTACCTTGTACCACAACAAATCATTTTCTTTCCTGTTCCACTCACAAACAGAGAGAGGGAAGAAAGGCTATCTACCATCCGAGCCCAGATTTCTCACGCCTTCTAAATTTTCTCAATAGTGTTGTACAAAAAAAACATTATTTTCCCTCCAGGGATTCTCGCATGAGTTTGCCAAGCATCTTCATTATACTCGCACATAGTTTGAAACTACTGGTAACCTATAAAGCATCCAGACTCTGAGTTGCTTCATTGTGTTACTTAAATCTGACCTGGATTTCAAACATTGGAGCAGTACTCATGAATGTGTCACATAATTGTTCTATACGGGTGGTATAAGTGATCTTCCCCTCATTTCCAGTCACAAACTGTATTCATCTTCCCAGAGGAAGGAAGTAACAACGCTGAAAGCAAGAAATGTTTTTTTTTAATTCAAGTGCTGTTTTTCTCTCATACTTTGTACAAATCATTTCATAATTTTACAATGAGTACTGTCAGCTTTACATATAATGGTAACATTAAAAATCCTGTTAATTTGAGCCTTAGTGTTAACATTAACTAGCATATGCATTCGTGAGTCGAAACATTATGTTTAATTATAATTATAGAAGGAGAAGCTAATAAAATATATTTTTTACTTTGTATTTTTTTAATACCTTAGGATTTTCAGTTTTCTGCCTGACGTCTAGCAGCAACCTGTTAAAGACTTTCGATCAGAATGTGAAATTCCATTCTGAATCGTAGGCAGGGATGTATAGTCTACATGGACATTGTTTTTACTTCCAGTATTTTGCAAGTTCATTTCACTGAACAGAGTAAAATTACCCCTATTATGAACAACAAATACTATTAGGGAGTAAATATGTTGACATGTAAGTGAAAAGACTCCGAAGGGCCCCGATTGGTTGGTTTGGGGAATGAAAGGGACCAGACTGCTACGGTCATCGGTCCCTTTTTCCAAATACAAAGAACACCCACAGAGAATAAAAACGAGGAACAGAATAGATCACAG
Source organism: Schistocerca cancellata (assembly GCF_023864275.1). NCBI lineage: Eukaryota > Metazoa > Arthropoda > Insecta > Orthoptera > Acrididae > Schistocerca > Schistocerca cancellata. Next base: position 287,519,411 of record NC_064631.1, on the reverse strand, counting down.
ACGATACAGAACAAGAGAAACGGAGACAAGGACAAGACAAAACGAACTAAAACCACACAGAGTGTGACAGTGGTTGGCCGACCATAGAAATAAAAAAGGAAAAGCCAACCACTTAGAAACATATTAAAAGATCAGTTTAAAATCATAGGCCAAAGGCCAGAATCAACACAAAAAATAAAATAAAACAGAAACACTCAGATGAAAGAATAAAAACTCCCTGCCCTAATAAAACGTAAAACTAAGGCAGCCATAACAGGGTCATCAGATAAAACGGCAGGGAGCGTATCAGGCAGTGCAAATGTCTGCCTGACCACAGCTAAAAGGGGGCAGGCCAACAGAATGTGGGCCACCCTCAAAGCCGCCCCGCAGCGACATACAGGAGGGTCCTCCCGGCGCAGTAAATAACTGTGTGTTAGCCGGGAGTGGCCAATGCGGAGCCGACAAAGGACGACTGAGTCCCTGCGGTTGGCTCGCATGGAGGACCGCCACACAGTCGTCGTCTCCTTAATGGCACGGAGTTTATTGGGTGTAATCCGATCGCGCCATTCAGCGTCCCAAAGCGCAAAAACTTTTCGGCGGAGGACTGCCCGCAAATCAGCCTCTGGGAGGCCAACATCCAGAGATGGTTTACTCGTGGCCTCTTTCACCAGGCGGTCAACATGTTCATTGCCCGGGATACCGACATGACCGGGGGTCCACACAAAGACCACAGAGCGGCCGCAACGCGCAAGAGTATGCAGGGACTCATGGATAGCCATCACCAGACGAGAACGAGGAAAACACTGGTCGAGAGCTCGTAAACCGCTCAGGGAATCGCTACAGATAACGAAGGACTCACCTGAGCAGGAGCGGATATACTCTAGGACTCGAAAGATGGCGACTAGCGGTCGGCGCCCCAGCGGGTGTGGCTCAAGCATCTCAGAGCGTTTAGATGCCGCCAACACGTCTGTTTAAGCTGCTGGATATGAGGCAGCCAAGTCAACCAGGCATCGAAAACCACCCCCAAAAACCTGTGGGTCTCCACCACAGCAAGGAGTTCGTCGGCAAGATAAAGCCGCGGCTCAGGATGGACTGTTCGGCGCCGGCAGAAATGCATAACGTGGGTCTTGGCTGCCGAAAACTGAAACCCATGCGCTACAGCCCAAAACTGCGCCTGCGCCCTGTAGCTGACGTTCAACAGCTGCAATGCCAGTAGAGCTGTAATAAAGGCAGAAGCGTCAGCATACAGGGAAGCAGAGACAGAATTTCCCACGGCCGCAGCGAGCCCGTTAATGGCTATTAAAAACAGGCAGACACTTAAAACAGAACCCTGTGGCACACCGTTCTCCTGGACGTGGGTGGAACTATAGGAGGCTTCGACTTGCACGCTGAAGGTACGATACGACAGGAAATTGCAGATAAAGATCGGCAGAGGGCCCCGAAGACCCCATCCATGAAGCGTAGAAAGGATGTGATGACGCCATGTCGTATCGTACGCCTTCCACATGTCGAAAAAGACAGCGACCAGGTGCTGACGGCAGGCAAAGGCAGTACGGATGGCCGACTCCAGGCTCACCAGATTGTTGGCGGCGGAGTGGCCTTTCCGGAACCCACCCTGAGACGGAGCCAGAAGGCCCCGAGACTCCAGTACCCAATGTAAGCGCCGGCTCACCATCCGTTCGAGAAGCTTACAGAGAACGTTGGTGAGGCTAATGGGGCGGTAGCTGTCCACCTCCAGAGGGGTCTTTCCAGGTTTCAAAACGGGGATGACAACGCCTTCCCGCCATTGCGACGGAAACACCCCCTCGACCCAAAGACGGTTGTAAAGATCGAGAAGGCGCCGCTGGCAGTCCACTGAAAGGTGTTTCAGCATCTGACAGTGGATGCCATCTGGCCCAGGAGCGGTATCAGGGCAAGCAGCTAGGGCACTGCGAAATTCCCACTCACTGAATGGAGCATTGTAAGATTCTGGGTGGTTGGTACAAAACGAAAGGCTCCGACGTTCCATCCGCTCTTTAATGGAGCGGAAGGCCTGGGGGTAATTCGCAGAAGCGGAACTCATAGCAAAATGCTCTGCTAAGCGATTGGCAATGACGTCGGAGTCAGTACAAATTGCTCCATTCAGTGAGAGCGCAGGGACGCTGGCAGGGGTCCGATAGCCGTAGACACGTCGAATCTTGGCCCAGACCTGCGAAGGAGTGACATGGAGGCCAATGGTGGACACATACCGCTCCCAGCACTCCTTCTTGCCTTGGCGGATAAGGAGGCGGGTCCGCGCACGCAGCCGTTTGAAGGCGATAAGGTGGTCTAAAGAGGGATGTCGCTTGTGACCCGCCGGCGATCTTTCAGCGATCTCAGGCGACCACAAAGGCACAGCCTTCCGCTGAGGGGACCCAGAAGATCGGGGAATGGCAGATTCGACAGTAATGACGATGCCGGTGGTGACCGATTCAACCACCGCATCAATGTCATCATTAGAGAGAGACTCAAGAGCGGCAGTGGAGGAGAACAAGTCCCAGTCAGCCTTATTCATAGCCCATCTGCTAGGGCGCCCAGAAGAGTGACGCTGTGGTAGTGACAGAAAGATCGGAAAGTGGTCACTACCACACAGGTTGTCATGCACACTCCATTGGACAGACGGTAAGAGGCTAGGGCTACAGATTGAAAGGTCAATGGCGGAGTATGTGCCATGCGCCACACTGAAGTGTGTGAAGGCACCATCATTTAAAATCGAGAGATCGAGCTGCGACAATAAATGCTCAACGATGGCGCCTCGACCTGTTGCCACTGACCCACCCCACAGAGGGTTATGGGTGTTGAAGTCGCCCAATAGCAAGAAAGGTGGCGGCAATTGGGCTATCAGCGCAGCCAGGACATGCTGCGAGACATCACCATCCGGTGGAAGGTAAAGACTGCAGCGTCCACACCCGAACAGCAACAGCCTCTAAAGGTGTTTGGAGAGGGACAGACTCGCTGTGCAGAGTGTGAAGGACATAGAGGCAGACGCCACCCAACACCCTTTCATATGCTGCCCGGTTCTTATAATAACCCCGATAGCCACGGAGGGAGGGGGTTCGCATTGCTGGAAACCAAGTTTCCTGAAGAGCAATGCAGAAGAAAGGGTGAAGGCTGATAAGTTGTTGGAGCTCAGCTAGATGGTGGAAAAAACCGCCGCAGTTCCACTGGAGGATGATATTGTCCATGGCTGAGAAAGGCGTGAAAGGACTGGGAAGGCAATTTACGCCGCTTGTTCACTCACTGCCACCGATTCAGTACCCGTACGAGAGGCATCCATGGCGTCTGAGGGACCAGCGAGATCAATGTCCTCAGCGGACGCTAGAATCTCGACTTCATCCTCAGACGCAGTGTGCGAAAGGTGCGGTGGGGTTGGTGCCACCACAAGTTCTTTGGCCTTAGAGGTCTTTCTCTTGGACTTCTCTCGCTGAACCTTGGGTTGCACCGGCTGGGAAGGCTTCACCGATTCAGTCTCCGGGACAGAGGAGGATCGTGAAGCCCTACGCCCGGCCGCTGGTGAGGATTTATGCCACTGGCGGCTGTCATCCTTCCCGCTGGTGGAACCCTGGGAAGGGAGGGTCCCAAGGGAACTCTTACGGGCGAGAGTAGCCGAAGAAGTTAGACGCTTCTCCGGCTGAGAAGCGGGGACGGATGTCCCCGACGGGTGGGAGGAGGTTGCTCCTGAGGTAGGTGGTGCAGGAGCAACCGGTTGGGTAGAGCCCCCCACAGGCAAGGGGGCAGGAGGAGTCTTACTGCTTATCGAGCTGGCTGGAAGTCTCGAAACTGATGGGGCTAGCACAGTTGTCGTAGCAGCTGCATAAGAAGATGTCATTCTCACAGGATGGAGTCTGTCATATTTCCTTTTGGCCTCAGTATAGGTCAGCCGGTCCAGGGTCTTATATTCCATGATTTTGCGCTCTTTCTGAAAGACATTGCAGTCAGGCGAGCAAGGTGAATGGTGCTCCCCGCAGTTGACACAGATGGGAGGCGGGGCACATGGAGTATCGGGATGAGACGGGCGTCCGCAATCTCGACATGTGAGGCTGGAAGTGCAGCGGGAAGACATATGGCCGAAATTCCAGCACTTGAAGCGCCGCATCGGGGGAGGGATATAGGGCCTGACGTCACATCGGTAGACCATCACCTTGACCTTTTCCGGTAACGTATCACCCTCGAAGGCCAAGATGAAGGCACCGGTAGCTATCTGATTTTCCTTCGGACCCCGATGAACGCTCCGGACGAAATGTACACCCCTGCGCTCTAAGTTGGCATGCAGCTCGTCATCAGACTGCAAAAGAAGGTCCTTATGGTAAATAACTCCCTGAACCATATTTAAACTCTTATGCGGCGTGATCGTAACAGCAACATCCCCCAACTTGTCACAAGCAAGCAACCATCGTGACTGGGCAGAGGATGCCGTTTGGATCAGGACCGATCCAGAGCGCATTTTTGACAAGCCCTCCACCTCCCCAAACTTGTCCTCTAAATGCTCAACGAAGAACTGAGGCTTTGTGGAGAGAAAAGACTCCCCATCAACTCTCGTACAAACTAAGAATCAGGGCGAATAACTATTACCTCCATCCTGAGACTTACGCTCCTCCCACGGCATGGCCAGAGAGGGGAACGTTTTCGGATTGTACTTTTCAGCATTAAATTGAGCCCGAGAACGCTTAGAGACTGCTGGCGGCTGGCCGCCAGCGAGAGATGATGTACCACGCTTCATTGCGGGTCATCCGCCCTGATGCCACCTACTCCGACCAAGGGCCCTCCCCACGGGCGCCACCCAGCCGCAGCAATAGCCACCTGGCAGGATGGCCATTGCCGGGAGTTCTGATGCCCCAGGGAGACGGGCATCTACTCCTTGGCATACGTGGGGAGTTAACGGCGCAGGCATCAGTAGAGCGATCCCTGTGTTGTCAGGGGGCTACAACCAAGAGGGTACATGGCGGCCCCACCACAACGGACTGGCTACCGTGCTGGATCTTAGGTGCAAAACTGTCCAAGGTCGTCGTCGCAGGTAAAAGAAACACTGCAGAGTGCAGCGTGGGAATCGCACCCAGGGACGTATCCTCGCCCAAGAGATGGAAAACGAGCGGGACACCATTGCAACGACGAAAAAGCCAGCTAAAGGTCTCAATGCACGACGGATACAGTGCACCACATTAGGCGCCCTTCCCCAATTGGCTCGCTCTTCGGAATAATTTAGAAAGATGGAGGTCAAACCCGAAAGGGGACCATCACATAAGGCCGAAACATGTGAGACTCCTTTTAGTCGCCTCTTACGACAGGCAGGAATACCGCGGGCCTATTCTAACCCCCGAACCCGCAGGGGGACGAAGGGCCCTGAAAAGACTTCTGTAAGAAGCTGCGCTATCAATTTTACACAATAATTTTACTCACATGGATAAAAAGTTTTGTTAACTTGCCACATCAGATTCGAATAAAATCGCAAGCTTTTTATAGCAGCCTCCATCACCGTCACCAGTAATGGTACTGGTGTGGTGTACTGTAGCAGCACATTAAAAGTGTTTCAATTGAATTGATTCTGCATTATTTCTCTTCCTTATGTCCTTGACATTGATGCTACCAAGTTGTGTTCTTGTACAGTAATTAGTTTCCATGTTATAACATGTTAAATATAGAAAGTTTAACTGTAACCAAGCAGTAGTTTTCTTTGATGACAATATCAGTTCCAGTGCAAAACTGAATTTCAAAATCTGTCTTGTGGGGTGAAAATCCATTACTGCTGCTATCTTGTGCTGACAATGAGATGACTTTCATAGAAATATTGAATTATTTCATTTGTAATACAGTTTCATAGTTTTTGTAGTTGCTCATGACCTTTACACTTGCATGCAATGGATGTAGCATCAGCATACAGAACTATCCTTGAATTTGGGGAGCAGTATTTTGTCATTTACATAAATCAACAAAAGAAAGTATCCCAGTACAAAGTCCTGGGTACCCTGTATTACATATCAGTAATGTTAGATCTGTGTGTGCCACTCGCCATTCTTAAGAGTGAAAACTGATTTGTGTTAGATAAGGTTTTATTAAACTGTGAACAATTATCAGCATTATTACCCAGCCGTTTTCCCAGAGTATTTACTATCTCTCTCTACAAGCAATTGATAGAGATTAGCTTTCCCATCTATAGCTTATCGCAGAAAGTTCAGTAACACCTTCAACACATAAGGAATTGAGCACCAATTATTGCCACTTTTTGCAACATCACCATAAGGTTTGATATCCCTACTGAAAGACGAGCAGAAATTTTTTGTTAATTGGTGCATAATAAGGTTCTTTTTTGGTATACCAGTGCTCAGTAATAACTGAAACATCTGGTTTATTAAAACATGCTATTATGTTCAAATCATTGTGCTTACATCCTAGTCTCGTAAAGTTTTGGAGGATGATCTTTGTTCGCAGGTTGCATTGTTTATTTTTTTTTTTTTTTTTTTTTTTGTTTGTAACCATAAATATCCTCATTAAGTAAATCAGATGTACTTGTCAAACTGGGAAGTTTTTTTTTTGCTTCAAGTTTCTGAAATGGCAGTTGATGAGATCATATCTGAAGAGACAGCTATCAACCCACACTTTCAGCATGAAGTAGGACTAGCAATTACCAGAATTCTGAAATGTGGATCAAGTAAACCTAGAGCTGCTCTAGGAAAATAAGTAAGATGTGACATGTGTCCCAGATCAAAGATGAGAAAATGAAAGGTTGCTGTATTAGTTATAGCACACAAATATGCAGTGACTAAGAAGTGTGAAATGACTGTGTTCAAAGCTATGTAGACAACCAGGTAACAACCAGGTATCAGCAATTTTACACTTTAATCTTACTGAGGAAAAATACTTACTTATATTTGATATTCCTTGCCATTTCCAGACTATTCTTGGGTCTGCAGTATTTTTATTTAAATGTCTTACAAAACCAAACGATTAAATGACTACAAAGTTATTCATGAATTCATTTTTAGACACATATTTAACTGTGTAAAGGATAATTCCTGAAACAGTAATTAGCATTCTAGCTGTTCTTTTTAGCCACGACTGTACAGATGCATATACTTCACATTCAAAGTTCCTAAATGCCTGCTTAACAGATTGACTACCATGCTGCTCACAGCAGAGCAGGACACTTAATGCTGTATGCCTGACCTGGTGGTGAAACATCCATTACTAATGATGTCAGGGTCAAGAAATGCAGAAGATAATCTCTCAGGGAGTACTATAATCTAAAAACGTAAAATTATAACTAAAAAGGCCATTTCCAGTTATGTCTACCAAGCAAATTATGCTTTCAGTCAGTGATTTCTTTTGTCATAAATGAGTAGTGAACGCACATGCCAGAGGATGGTAAATATTCATACTTTGCCTCTGAGAAGCAGCAAAGCCATTAGAAACAGCTATGCACATAGTCCAAATTATGTTGAAATTATCACCTGCGTATTTTAATTAAATTTGGTCTACTATAAGCAACATGATAAAGGAATCAAAAGAAACACACACACACACACACACACACACACACACACACACACACACACACACACTGAATTAATTTCTTTATTAACAATGCTCGGATTTCCACATCACCATAGAGGTACCAAGCTTGATGCGTTACTCGTTTTTTTACATGGCGAGTTTCCCCAGTAGGCCTATAAACCATGAAACAGACAAAAAGCTACTTCTCGCTGTCTTATCTTCTTTGGATTTTCACTTCAGAAACTGAAACATCCATTACAAAAACAGATTACATCACTCACAAATCTGGATTCAGTCACTGCAATTCATACCTATTTTACTGTAAAAAATACTGACTATGATGAATGATGTAATTTTGAACATTCAAAAGTTTTCAAATGTGCATGTTACTGACGTTAGAATACAGTTACTACACAATTTTTGATCAGAAAAAAGTTGCAACTTTATACCGTTGTCATTTGTTATGAGAACACGCCGTTACTACAAATAATCCACATAGAAGTATTGAAAGAAACTTTACTGGGTAACATACTGCATCAGAACACTACAGGCACAAAGAATGAAATTTCTGTAGATTTACGATACACTTTACTTTTCTTGAGCATTATAAAATTACTAACGGAAGTTGCTTACCGTCCATTATCTGGAATATAAACTATCCTTTCTCCTCTGCAAACATCTGCTTTTGCAGCAAGTATTATCAATTTTTTTCCGTGACTGAAAAGCTTTAACGCACACAAATCACAAAACCCACCATTATACACACACACCCACAAGGCATTAGCATGTCATGTTCAAAGAATATCCGCGTTTCGAAAACTACCAGCGATATTGGCTAGCGTGAGAGACGACGTCATGTCATGATGTGACGTCATGATTCCTCAGGGCCCGCGAGACGCTTCTGCTCTTTCATCTTTCTAATACATGGTCTCTGGCGACTTGTGACGTTATTGTTCAAAGCCGACGGGTTGTATCCCCTGCTGCACTAGACCCGGTGTGGGTGTATAATGCGGGGTTTTGTGATTTGTGTGCGTTAAAGCTTTTCAATCACGGAAAAAAACTGACAATACTTGCTGCAAAAGCAGAGGAGAAAAGATAGTTTATATTCCAGATAATGGACGGTAAGTAACTTCCGTTAGTAATCTTATAATACTCAAGAAAAGTAAAGTGTATGGTAAATCTACAGAAATTTCATTCTTTGTGCCTATAGTATTCTGATGCATTATGTTACCCAGTAAAGTTTCTTTCAATGCATCTACACTCCTGGAAATTGAAATAAGAACACCGTGAATTCATTGTCCCAGGAAGGGGAAACTTTATTGACACATTCCTGGGGTCAGATACATCACATGATCACACTGACAGAACCACAGGCACATAGACACAGGCAACAGAGCCTGCACAATGTCGGCACTAGTACAGTGTATATCCACCTTTCGCAGCAATGCAGGCTGCTATTCTCCCATGGAGACGATCGTAGAGATGCTGGATGTAGTCCTGTGGAACGGCTTGCCATGCCATTTCCACCTGGCGCCTCAGTTGGACCAGCGTTCGTGCTGGACGTGCAGACCGCGTGAGACGACGCTTCATCCAGTCCCAAACATGCTCAATGGGGGACAGATCCGGAGATCTTGCTGGCCAGGGTAGTTGACTTACACCTTCTAGAGCACGTTGGGTGGCACGGGATACATGCGGACGTGCATTGTCCTGTTGGAACAGCAAGTTCCCTTGCTGGTCTAGGAATGGTAGAACGATGGGTTCGATGACGGTTTGGATGTACCGTGCACTATTCAGTGTCCCCTCGACGATCACCAGTGGTGTACGGCCAGTGTAGGAGATCGCTCCCCACACCATGATGCCGGGTGTTGGCCCTGTGTGCCTCGGTCGTATGCAGTCCTGATTGTGGCGCTCACCTGCACGGCGCCAAACACGCATACGACCATCATTGGCACCAAGGCAGAAGCGACTCTCATCGCTGAAGACGACACGTCTCCATTCGTCCCTCCATTCACGCCTGTCGCGACACCACTGGAGGCGGGCTGCACGATGTTGGGGCGTGAGCGGAAGACGGCCTAACGGTGTGCGGGATTGTAGCCCAGCTTCATGGAGACGGTTGCGAATGGTCCTCGCCGATACCCCAGGAGCAACAGTGTCCCTAATTTGCTGGGAAGTGGCGGTGCGGTCCCCTAGGCACTGCGTAGGATCCTACGGTCTTGGCGTGCATCCGTGCGCCGCTGCGGTCCGGTCCCAGGTCGACGGGCACGTGCACCTTCCGCCGACCACTGGCGACAACATCGATGTACTGTGGAGACCTCACGCCCCACGTGTTGAGCAATTCGGCGGTACGTCCACCCGGCCTCCCGCATGCCCACTATACGCCCTCGCTCAAAGTCCGTCAACTGCACATACGGTTCACGTCCACGCTGTCACGGCATGCTACCAGTGTTAAAGACTGCGATGGAGCTCCGTATGCCAAGGCAAACTGGCTGACACTGACGGCGGCGGTGCACAAATGCTGCACAGCTAGCGCCATTCGACGGCCAACACCGCGGTTCCTGGTGTGTCCACTGTGCCGTGCGTGTGATCATTGCTTGTCAGCCCTCTCGCAGTGTCCGGAGCAAGTATGGTGGGTCTGACACACCGGTGTCCATGTGTTCTTTTTTCCATTTCCAGGAGTGTATGTGGATTATTGTGGTAACGGAGTATTCTTATAGCAAATGGCTTCGGTATTTATGTTGCAATCATCTTAACTTTTTCGTGATCAAAAATTGTGTAGTAACTATTCTAACATCAGTAACCTGCACATTTGAAAACTTTTGAATGTTCAAAATTACATCATTCATCATAGTCAGTATTTTTTACAGTAAAATAGGTATGAATTGCAGTGACTGAATCCAGATTTGTGAGTGATGTAATCTGTTTTTGTAATGGATGTTTCAGTTTCTGAAGTGAAAATCCAAAGAAGATAAGACAGCGAGAAGTGGCTTTTTGTCTGTTTCATGGTTTATAGGCCTACTGGGGAAACTCGCCATGTAAAAAAACAAGTAACACATCAAGCTTGGTACCTCTACGGTGATGTGGAAATCCGAGCGTTGTTAATAAAGAAATTAATTCAGTGTATGTGTGTGTGTTTCTTTTGATTCCTTTATCATGTTGCTTATAGTAGACCAAATTTAATTAAAATACCCAGGTGATAATTTTAACATAAATTGGACTAAGAGCATAGCTGTTTCTAATGGCTTTGCTGCTTCTCAGAGGCAAAGTATGAACATTTACCATCCTCAGGCATGTGCGTTCACTAGTCATTTATGGCAAAAGAAATCACTGACTGAAAGCATAATTTGCTTGGTAGACATAATTGGAAATGGCCTTTTTAGTTATAATTTTACATTTTTGGATTACAGTACTCCCTGAGAGATTAACTTCTGCATTTCTTGACCCTGACATGATTAGTAATGGATGTTTCACCACCAGGTCAGGCATACAGCATTAAGCGTCCTGCTCTGCTGTGAGCAGCATGGTAGTCAATGTGTTAAGCAGTGTGAAGTATATGCATCTGTACAGTCGTGGCTAAAAAGAACAGCTAGAATGCTAATTACTGTTTCAGGAATTATCCTTTACACAGTTAAATATGTATCTAAAAATGAATTCATGAATAACTTTGTAGTCATTTACTCGTTTGGTTTTGTAAGACATTTAAATAAAAATACTGCAGACCCAAAAATAGTATGGAAATGGCAAGGAATATCAGATATAAGTAAATATTTTTCCTCAGTAAGATTAAAGAGTAAAATTGCAGATACCTGGTTGTTACCATATCACTGCTGGCCCCAGCAGAGCAGTCTGCTGTGACCACCGGCACCTTCATGCCAGCCAACGGGTTAATACACAAAATAGGGCAGTGCAAGACTTGTCCGTAATTCTCATTGGTTGAAGCAACTAAAATCAAATTTCTGAGGTGTGCTGGAACTGTGTTGTTGGTATATTGCCCATCATGATTTAAAATTTTTGCATTGAAATGGCACTGACAGTGCATAATATATTTTGCAACTGAGAATAGATACTAAAAAATTTATGTGGGAATATATTTCAAGAAACCCTTTCATACCGAACCTGGCAATTATATTGACACACAAGTAAACCCACCTGAATGGCACACTGGGTTACACAAGCATTAGCTGTAGGTGTAGAATAGGTAATTTACACGGAAAACTTTTCATACAAATTTTATTGTAAAGCACACTTAAGTTAAGGGAAAGGTGCAATGTCTAGATGAGATAAACTTGGACACACAAGAACTGGTTTTGCTCAGATATATAGAAAATTAACTGTATTATTATATGACATACAACACATCTGAGGTGCAAATTTGTGGAGAGGAGAGATTGCATTGAACCTGTTGTATATGTATGGTGCACATTTTGTTGCAGTGCTGGGATGATGTCATCCAGATTTCAAAATTAGTGGTCTAGTAATGGAACTCTCATCAGTTTTAATATTAAAAAATAAACATGCCTGAAAAAGGAAGCTGAATTAGGACTTTCAATTAAATTGTAAAAATATTCTTGTTTTGCACATTCACTGCGGATGACACCTAAAAGCACGGTGTTAGTAGCTCTTATATTGACCTTTGTGTCAGCCACAGTGATCATGTTGAAGGTTTTAAATTAACAAAGTAGTTGTTGACATTCAGGTATTAATGGATGACAGCAGCAAACAGCAATGAAATAATGTGAATTACTTAAACCAGGAATTAAACAAGTCTACATAGCTTTGAACACAGTCAAAAAATGGTTGGTTCAAATCGCTCTGAGCACTATGGGATTTAACTTCTGAGGTCATCAGTTCCCTAGAACTTAGAACTACGTAAACCTAACTAACCTAAGGACATCACACACATCCATGCCCAAGGCGGGATTCGAACCTGCGACGGTAGTGGTCGCGTGGTTCCAGACTGTAGCGCCTAGAACCGCTCGGCCACCCCAGCCGGCGAACATAGTCATTTCAAACTTGTTATTCACTGCATATTTGTATGCTATAACTAATACAGCAACCTTTTATTTTCTCATCTTTGATCTGGGACACGTGTCACATCTTACTTGTTTTCCTAGAGCAACTCTAGGTTTACAAGATCCACATTTCAGAATTCTGGTAATTGCTAGTCCTACCTCATGCTGAAAGTGTGGGTTGATAGCTGTCTCTTCAGATATGATCTCATCAACTGCCATTTCAGAAACTTGAAGCAAAAATGTGATTATTCAATTTTCTGCCAGTGATGAATATATCACTAATGATAGGTATATTCATGATGGTATAGAACAGTGCAGGGACATCTTCTGGAACACCTGCTGGGTAGACTAAACTGTGCACTTCACATCCAGTGCATCAATTTCTTCATAGGTAGTATCACAGTACACTACTATCTCAGACTTGATTGTTGCGATGCTCAACAGCATTATGCCTTGAAGACACTAAACTAACAGCCTTCTTAAGTTTTACATTTTGCTGTCAGGAACTCTTTTGGAATCTTTCCTTTTATTATTATTTTGTACATGTGTGGCCTTTTTGTTTTCTCTTCCCAGCTTGACAAGCACATCTGATTTGCTTAATGGGGATATTTATGGTAACAAAAAAGAGTGGATACAATGAAACCTGAAAACTATGATCATCCTCCAAAAGTTTACGAGCCTAGGAAATAAGCACAGTGATTTTGACATAATAGCATGTTTTAATAAACCAGATGTTTCAGTTATTACTGAGCACTGGTATACCAATAAAGAATCTTATTATGCACCCATCAACAAAGAATTTCTGCTCATCTTTCAGTAGGGATATCAAACCTTATGGTGATGTTGCAAAAAGTGGCAATAATTGGTGCTCAAAGATGTAATTCCTTACGTGTTGAAGGTGTTACTGAACTTTCTGCGATAAGCTATAGATGGGAAAGGAAACATAATTTTAGATATAGAAAGACCTCCATCCGAAAGTACAGATATTTTTTTAGCTAATCTCTATCAATTGCTTGAAGAGAGAGATAATAAATACTCTGGGAAAACAGCTGGGTAATTATGCTGATAATTGTTCACAGTTTAATAAAACCTTATCTAACACAAATCAGTTTTCACTCTTAAGGATGGTGAGTGACACACGCAGATCTAACATTGCTGATATGTAATACAGGGTACCCAGGACTTTGTACTGGGATACTTTCTTTTGTTGATTTATGTAAATGACAAAATACTGCTCCCCAAATTCAAGGATAGTTCTGTATGCCGATGCTACCTCCTTTGCACGCAAGTGTAAATATCATGAGCAACTACAAAAACTATGAAACTGTATTACAAATGAAACAATTCGTTATTTCTATGAAAATCATCTCATTGTCAGCACAAGATACCAGCAGTAATGGATTTTCACCCCACAAGACAGATTTTGAAATTCAGTTTTGCACTGGAACTGATATTGTCATCAAAGAAAACTACTGCTTGGTTACAGTTAAACTTTCTATATTTAACATGTTATAATGTGGAAACTAATTACCGTGCAAGAACATTACTTGGTAGCATTAATGTCAAGGACATGGGAAAGAGAAATAATGCAGAATCAGTTCAATTGAAACACTTGATGTGCTGCTACAGTACACCATACCACTACATACCAGTACCATTACTGGTGATGGTGATGGAGGCTGTTATGAAAAGCTTGCAATTTCATTCAAATCTGATGTGGCAAGTCAATAGAACTTTTTATCCATGTGAGTAAAACTATTGTGTAAAATCGATAGCGCAGCTTCTTACAGAAGTCTCTTCAGGGCCCTTCGGAGTCTTTCGCTTACATGTCAACATAGTTACTCCCTAATAGTATTTGTTGTTCATAATAGGGGTAATTTTACTCAGTTCAGTTAAATTAACTTGCAAAATACTGGAAGTAAAAACAATGTCCATGTAGACTATACATCCATGCCTACGATTCAGAATGGAATTTCACATTCGGATTGAAAGTCTTCAATAGGTTGCTGCTAACCATCAGGCAGAAAACTGAAAATCCTAAGATATTAAAAAAAATACAAAATAAAAAAATTATTTTACTAGCCTCTCCTTGTATAATTATAATTAAACATAATGTTTTGACTCAAGGATGCATATGCTAGTTAACACTACGGTTCAAATTAACAGGAATTTAATTTTATCATTTTATGCAGGGCTGACAGTACTCATTGCTTTGAACGAAGTATGAGAGAAAAACAGAACTTGAATTAAAAAAAAAAAAACATTTCTAGCTGTCACGGTCATTACTTCCTTCCTTTGAGAAGATGAATATCTTTTGTGACTGGAAATGAGGGGAAGATCACTTACACCACCCGTATAGAACACTTATGTGACACATTCATGAGTATTGCTCCAATGTTTGAGATCCAGGTCAGATTTAAGCAACACGCTGAAGCAACTCAGAGGTTGGTCACTAGATAGGTTACCAGTAGTTTCAAACTATGTGCGAGTATTATGAAGATGCTTGGCAAACTAATGTGAGAATCCCTTGGTGGGGAAACAATGTTCTTTTTGTATAACACTATTGAGAAAATTTAGAGGGCATGAGAAAACAGGGCTCGGATAGTAGATAGCCTATCTTCCGTCTATCTATTTGCGAGTGGAACAGGAAAGGGTATGATTTGCAGTGGTACAAGGTACCCTCCACCAGGTACCATTTGGTTGCTTGTGTAATATGTATATACATCAAAATACGAAAGAAAATTGTGACTGCTTACTACATTAAGAATAATAGTTGAACTAACCTACAGCTTCGTGATTTACTTCAAATGTTTTGTCCCACTGAAACACTCTGACAATCAGTGACTTGCATCTATAGCAGTCTTACAATTTGGAGATGTCAGTATTGCTTAGATCTATTAATATTCCCTCAGTGAGCTCTTTTTATCTAATATCACATAAACTGGATTTTTGAGAAACTACACACAGGAAGATGGCCTATAGCTGTTTACAGAAAAACAACGATCAAAATTTAAGCATATCGGTAACACACACTGGGCAAGAGCACTATACTGGATTTCCCCCCCTCCCCCCCATTTTCCCTAGAAATCTTGGCTATTCGCCGCCTTCCCCCCCCCCCCCCCCTTTTCCATAGCAACCTTCGCTGGAGTTATAAATTTATTTGTAGCATAGTCTGAGGTATAGATTAGGATGAGAAGCGATAATTTCGTTGACAGTTGTGGAACACAGCGAATGAGAAATAAAGGTTGTGGTAACAGACAAACGTGTGGCTTTGCCTAATATTTGTTTGCGGCATTTTTAAATGTATTTTCCCACATTTAACGCATTTCTCATAATTAAAAAAAATAATAAAACTACTAGGTCATCCACAAAAACATATATTAGAAAATGAACAAGCATCCGACGTGTTTTGATGCATATTACGTACAGATATCGTACACAAACTGGAAAAATGCAATGGGCGTTCCACTACGTATCCTTTACCATATTTGATTCGTTTTTCCGCATTTGCTACTGCTGGTATGGGTTCAAAGACAAATTCGTGGTAGTTAGTCTACATTAGTAAGCTGCAGTTAATGTGTTAAAAACATTTAGACACATTGTCCTCAATGCGTAATATGTGTTATGCTATAAATCACTCTGCCTTTCGACCAATAATTTGTAATCAGTTGGCTTCAATCAATCACGTAAGACTCTAATATGTAACTTTGACTAAGCTGCGGATTATTATGTCACCATAATCCGGATTATTCGCATTCAAACCTTCTTTCTACATTTAATTCTGTTAACGGAAGATTCATTCAAACAATCTGGATTGATTTCACGTTCCAAAACAACAGCTGAAGGCAGGTCTGTTTAAACGCTGTTTTGACGTCACTTACGTCAACAGAGTTGTTTACAGGTCTAGTCACCAGGCAGCGCTGTCACGCTTTCAGCCTTTCTGATGACGTCATGAAGCGATTCCTCGGGGCCCGCGAGACGCACGTGCAGTGTCAAGCCGAGATCTACGAGAAAGACAGACAGAGGCGCGTTCGTCACGAACGTAGTGCTGCGCTTGCTTGCTCGCTCAAATCAGCAGACAGACTACGTTTCTACACTGTTAACTCGTAACTAGGTGTGTACAAATGAAAACTGAAACTTCTACTGGAATCCACTACTATGTAATCTTACTGTCATTAGTCCTATAATGATGGGAAGTCCATGGGCCAACTTATGATTTGTTACGGCAGTACTGGCATACAATAAAATAAAATCATCCTAAACTGATTATCAGTTGCATAAGGCACCACTTCCAGCGTGTAATGACTACTGTTAAGTAAAAAAGACTAAATCTATAAACAAGCTGTTATATCATTTATATCGAGTATTGCTTTTAAATTAAATTTTGTTGTACTGTTAATCAGTAGGCCTCATAATAGCAGATTCCAGTAGAAGATGCAATTCTCGTTAGTTCTTACACACCCAGCTGCGAGTTAACAGGTTTAGAAACGCATTCTGTCTGCTGAGCTGAGCGAGCGAGCGAGTTCAGGACTACCTTCGTGCCGTACGCGCCGAGGCCTGTCTTTCTCGTGGGCCTCGTGTCAAAGCGCTGTGACGTACATGCTGCTGCCAGACTTTTCCGTGGGACTTTTCATGGGTTTGCTTCGTGGAGTAGTCTCTCCAGTTTCGTATTGAGCTCACTGTCGCGACTGTTATGCATAGAGTAGAAATATCTCTGGAGTGAGCATTGCATTCTACACATTGTCAACACAAAACGACGAGTGTCACGTGATATAGGGACGACGCAATTTATTTGGGTTTGCATCTGATTTCCGGAACATCTAATATTATTTCGCCGTTTGTTTATTCATAATAGCAATCGAGAATTAATGTACTTGCTACAGTTACAAAGAAAAATACGTGAAAGGAGAAAAACTTGGTGTAGTATGAATACTTTGACTTACCGACACCTTAGTGTGCTTTTTGGTTGAATTTCGAATAAATCTCTTCAATTTATTATATGTGCAACATGTATAGGATTGTTGAACAAAGTCTTCAGTAATCTGCAGCAGTCATTTCTTAGTATTCGCACACACAAATGGTAAGAAACCCCAGCGTAAGAAATGGTATTTTCTTTAGACAGTGGTGAATCTCAAAAAAGACTGGTAAAAGTTAGGCTTTTTTTCCTTTTTATACGTCTTCCCTTCAGCGTGTTACATGGTCTACACCTCTTCAGTGTGTTATCGAGGTGGTGGTGGCGGTGGTGGGGGGCAGCGAGAGTAGAGTGAACTGCGCCATACATATTTTTACTATTTGGGATACATTTGGCTTCGTAGTACACTTAACCAGCGATCGGTTTTTTTTCCACTTCTAATTTGTAATGTATTACGAGAATGTACATTAAATGCGCTAAATAAATGCATCAAACGCAATGCATCACTAAGCAAAATTGTGTTGTAGGGGAAAATAAATACACGAAAACTGGAGAAAAATGACGAACATGCAGGCAATATAACCGCTAATGTGCGGCAAATGCAGTACTTTTTGTGACACTTTCACATGTTCAAATATGTGTGAATTTCTAATGGACCAAACTACTGAGGCCATCGATCTCTAGACTTAACATTTACATGATTGCTCTGCAATTCACATTTCAGTGCTTGGCAGAGGGTTCATCGAACCACAATCATACTATCTCTCTACCATTCCACTCCCAAACAGCGCGCGGGAAAAAAGAACACCTAAACCTTTCTGTTCGAGCTCTGATTTCTCTTATTTTATTTTGACGATCATTCCTACCTATGTAGGTTGGCCTCAACAAAATATTTTAGCATTCGGAAGAGAAATTTGGTGACTGAAATTTCGTAAATAGATCTCGCCATACGAAAAACGTCTTTGTTTTAATGACTTCCATCCCAACTCGCGTATCATATCTGCGACACTCTCTCCCCTATTACGTGATAATACAAAACGCGCTGCCCTTTTTTGCACCCTTTCGATGTCCTCCGTCAATCCCACCTGGTAAGGATCCCACACCACGCAGCAATATTGTAACAGAGGACGAACGAGTGTAGTGTAAGCTGTCTCGTTAGTGGACTTGTTGCATTTTCTAAGTGTCCTGCCAATGAAACGCAACCTTTGGCTCGCCTTCCCCACAATATTATCTGTGTGGTCTTTCCAACTGAAGTTGTTCGTAATTTTAACACCCAGGTACTTAGTTGAATTGACAGCCTTGAGAATTGTACTATTTATCGAGTAATCGAATTCCAACGGATTTCTTTTGGAACTCATATGGATCACCTCACACTTTTCGTTATTTAGCGTCAACTGCCACCTGCCACACCATACCATACAGCAATCTTTTCTAAATCGCTCTTCAACTGATACTGGTCTTCAGATGACCTTACTAGACTACTACACTATTTAAACTAACTTATGCTAAGAACAACACACACGACCATACCTGAGGGAGGTCTCGAACCTCCTGCGGGAGGGGCCACGCAATCCTTGGCATGGCGCCTTAAACCGCGCGACCACCTCGCGCAGTGACGCTTTCAAGGACACTGGTTTGCTGCTGTTAAGCTGTTTGGAATGCTATCATAGCAAAAATTTACAACAGATTCGGCAATACGATAAGTTCCATATATAGCCCAAATATAGTGGTTGCTGTCCCGGATATCAAGAAATTAGTTGCATCTGGGCTCTGAACTTCTCTCAAACAAGCAATGCCTCTTTATTTTCATTTTGAAAGACATAGAGACCAGTTTATTCCAGGTATTCCGTGCAAATTGTTATGGTATTTATGAAGTGTCTATATCTAATCCACGGTACCTACGAAGAGAATCTGTTGGTCCTAGTGATGTAATGACATTCTAAACGTCCAAGGCGCTTGTAGGGCAAATCTACGGCATCGCGTGATCATGTCCTGCGCATCCTAAAGCCCCGTCCACACGCAACGATCTGTCTGCGCAGACATCGGCGCAGATGTCTGTACATGCAAAAGATCGCTGCAATTGTGATGTGTTCACACCACACAAACCCCAATCTACTACTCGCCCGCCATCTGTCGGTGTAGAAAAGGAATAGCAATGGCAAGCGACCACGCTCACCGTAAACGTCAAAAATTTAATTCAGTTATTTTGAAATATAGAAGTGGAGGAAGTTCTGTTGTGGTCTGTGTTCGCAACTTGTGATGCAAAAAAACATTCAGACCAACCTCAGGAAACAGAAAGCGGTCAAAATGGTGTAGACAGTGACTGCTAAAGCGAAAGCAGTTTTCTCACGTAAATTTACTGCGAGATTTGCAGGGCGAACCTAACGACTGGCGAAATTATTTGCTGATGGATGTCGAAACTTATAATTATCTCTTAAAGTTTTTAACCCCTCATATTATGAGAAAAAATACTTGTATGAGAAGGGCAATTTCTCCTCATGAACGGCTGGGGGTAACATATTCTTTACTGTTAATCTTCCACAAACATGGGTGGTTTGTATATATTTCAATGAATTCACTTACAAACTGGCGAGTATCAGCCATTTTAATGCCCCGTGCGCACAAATACAAACACTAGACTGAACAAACAGCTATTTCGCGCCAGATTTGCGGCGATCTCCTGTCCACACGCTTCAACTTGTCTGCACAGATGTGGTTTGAACCCACAGATTTGAGAGGTTTCGCTCAAACCTCCAACTCCAACTTACAGGTTTGCACACACCTCAGGTTGGTGCAAATCTTCTGTCCACACATAACGATCTGTCTGCGCAGATGTGATGTGCGCAGACATTTGCGCAGACAGATCGTTGCGTGTGGACGGGCCTTAATGCTCACTCCACAGATCTTCCTACACTGTACTAGAGTGTGATGCGAAGATGCGAACGAATGAACGTAATGTCTCTGAAAAATCTTCCCGCCAATTTTAATTTTCAACTGTTTATAATGACAGCAGATTCCCTGTGTAGTGTGTACATTAACGGGAAGAGAAACTATCAATTATGAGATCGATTACCCCTTCTCGGGGTATCTTCGATGAACTACATAATGCCAAGAATTTAGCTTTATACGACATATGCTCCGCTTTTAATAAGTGGGAAAATGGTGTGACGAAACTTCAAGGTACAAGTTTCATGTGTGTAAATAGTAGTCTTTTATATGCATGACTATTTTTGTGTAAAGGTGTATTATTATTTTAGACAAGCTACGTGCTCAGGAACTGCTGTTTGATAGTAGTGCAAGAGACGCAGAAAGTGCACTACTTGAGATAAAATCTAAGAAAAACAACGTTGTTCAAAAGCAGAAAGCCGCTCTTACGAAAAAAATATCCGTACTCGAAGAAGCCAACCAAAAACTTGAAAGTGAAGTGGCCGATTTAACAACAGAATACCAATTGTGGCTAGAAGGTAAGGAATTTTCATTTTTATTATGTCGTTGGAGTGAGATCGTCTCGTAATATTCTTGCCTCGATAACAGGTTCTAAACTGCAGTTTACTCTTTCTCTTAGACGTAGACCTCGCACTGTGCTACAGGCCAGTTTCGTTAACGCAACGAAGACTTAAGTGGGGCATGGTGTTGCTTATTGCTTGGCTACAGTATTGTCAAACTGCTGTCATGAAGAGAGTTTTTTCATTTATTTGCGTGTTCAACATACTACAGGGCTGTATGGTGACCAGCTTTCAATTATTTTACAGCTGATATCATTGCATACACAAAAAGCTATTTTTAAAACAATGTGGTAATAGTGATTGTAGTAAGAGCATGCATTTCCATGGAAACACGTACAGGTTGAGGTTTAGATGAAACTGCCCGAACTTTTGGAGTACAGTTTGTAACATTAGTAATTGTAATTGTCAGTGTCACATAGTGTGGGTAGTATGTTTACATATTTTGTTTATTAGGCCCATTCACTGCAACTTGTTTATCTGAGGTTGTCAAGGAAATTTCATGATCATGAAAAATGTTCAATGTTGTGGTATAATTATCCCAAAAAGTAGTTATCAAAGAAATTTCTGCTGGTGGAAGTTTGTTCCCCTTAGCTACTCTGTGGGATCTGTAAAATTTAAAATTCTTTACTGATATTTGGGCATTATTGTGTCTCAGGAAGCCTCACAAATGAAATTTGTTTTGTCTTATACAAATTACCTTGTATTTGTTTTGGTATGTTATCAGATACACCCAAAATTTTCAAAGATATATTCATGCCAGTTTTCATGAATTGCTATAGCACTCTTACAATCTACTTTTATGTTTAATTAGCTATTTAGTCAGTACAGCTTTAGCTGTTTGTGTGGAAAGCTGTCCTGGTACCTAAATACTCCTCCATTAGAGGTACGTGTAAATGAATTTAGAATTAACTTTGTCCTAACGGGCACACTGATGTAAATTTGTTGTATGTTACTAATTTTTTTTACCCACCAAAATTAAGCTTTCTGTTGTTATGTATGAATTGTTATTGTAAGGAAATCCTGTAGTACTATCCTGTTTATTTAGAGATATAAGAAATTTGTCCAATCGACAGCTATGGCATGTTGCTGTAAGTTTATGTGCCTGATCACAAAATAGATGAAAATGTGTTGGGGAAGGATCTGTTGTAAATGTCTGTGGGTGTGATTTTTGGGGCCAATAGCTGGAAAACTACTTTTTCTTTTTTTAAGAAATGATCATGATGATTGGAAAAGTTTGTACCTGACAGTGCAGCTTGTAAGAAGTAAACTGAGAGGTGCTTTTTTTACCTGCTCAAAAAGTATACAGGTCATGTCAAATTGAATTGATTAATAATTTGGCATGTGATTAAGATTTAGCATCTTCTGATGAAGAAGTGCATGTGAAATACTTAACTCTAGTTTGCATCCCCACACGAAATGGTCGGCATCCTAGTGATAAATTGCCAAAGCATTTGCGACAAGATTCCAGAGTTTGAAGAAAGGTAGCCGAAACCTGAAATTGAGACCAATGAAATTATCAGAGTTAATATTGAAATTATAGATTAATGGAAAATAGAGGTGGTGTATTCATCGTCGTGCACAAGTCGGCTCCATTGAGATGGAAATTGAAGCTGCATGTGAAATTTTTTGGCATAACTCAATGTCAGAGGTACGCTAGTTGTCAACGTGAAATTTAACCTTTCTGTTGACCACCAGACATGTCTCTGATGTAACCTTAGAGGAAAGCTTAATTTGTTAGTATGAATGATCACCTATCAATTTGTCATCTTTGGATGAGACTTAATCATCCTACAACCAATTGAAAACATTAGTTTTGAAAGTGGTGGGCATGACAAAACATCCTGCCAACCATTACTAAATGACTTCTGTAAGAACAACCTAAACCAGAGTGTTCAGAAGGCAACTTATGATACATATGTGTATTAGAGACAATTCTCATTTATTGTTTCGTCTCTGTTGCAAATTTTAAATTAGATTACATGTTTAGATCACTCTGGATCATCTTCAGGTCTGAAACAAAATAAAACTAAGTATGTATCATCCAGTTATTTACAATATGTAAATCAGCCTCACTCTCTCACCTTCCCTCCACCCATCCCACCACCACCACCACCACCACCACCACCACTGCTGCCGCCATACCTACAGTGTACACTTATTTAAAATAGTGAACAGTGGGAAATACAGGATGGAATGTAACAGTATTATGAAAAGGATAGTTGCTACTGAACGTATTGCGTAGATGCTGAGTCGCAGATAGGCACAACAAAAAGAAATGAGCTTTCGGCGAACCAGGCCTTCATTGGAGATTGAACACACATGCGCAAACACAACTCATATGCGCATGACTGCAGTCACTGGCTGCTGAGGCTACACTGCGAGAGCCGCACATGATGGGAGGTGCAACTGGGTGATGGGGGTAAGAAGGCTGGGGCAGGGAGGGGGAGTGGTAGCAGGTTAGGTGTGGGGACAGTAAAGTGCAGCTTGCAGGAGCATATGGGAATGAGTTGGAGAGAGGGTAGGGCAGTGGGGGGGGGGGGGGGAGGGTTGAGTAGGTAGCAGGAAAGGAGAGAGGTAGAAAGACTCTGTGTGATTTGGTCGAATAGAGGGCTGTGTAGTACTGGAATGGGAACAGAGAAAGGGCTAACTGGGTAAGGACAATGACTAATGAAGGTTGAGGCCAAGAGGGTTACGGGGACTTAGGATACTGCAGGGAGAGTTCACACCTGCACAATTCAGAAAAGCTGGTGGTAGTGCGAAGGTTCCATATGGCGCAAGCTGTGAAGCAGTCTTTGAAATGAAGAATGTCATGTTGGGTGGTGTGCTCAGCATCAGGGTGGTAGAGTTGTTTTTTGGCCATAGTTTGTCAGTGGCCATTCATGCAGACAGACAGCATGTTGGTTGTCATGCCCATGTAGAATACAGCACAGTGGCTGCAGCTCAGATTGTAAATCACATCACAGGTTTCGTAGGCGGGCCTGCCTTTAATGGGGTGGTTGTTGTTGTTGTTGTTGTTGTTGTTGTTGTTGTTGGTGGTGGTGGTGGTGGTGGTGGTGGTGGTGGTGGTGGTAGGATGTATGGGACAGGTCTTGCATCTAGGTCTATTACAGGGTATGAGGCAAGGGGTTGGGAACAGGAGTTGTATAGGGATGGACAAGGTTACTGTGTAGGTTTGATGGGCTGTGGAATACCACTGTGGGAGGGGTGGGAAGCATAATGGGTAGGAAATTCCTCATTTCATGACGTAGTTAAAGCTAGTCAAAACCCTGTCAGAGAATGTGATTCAGTTGTTCCAGTCCTTGGTGCTACTGAGTCACGAGGGGAATGCTCCTCTGTAGCTGGACGGTGGGACTTCAGAGGTGGTGGGTGGGGAGATAAGGCCTAGCAGATATGTTTTTGTACAATGTTTGGAGGGTAATTATAGTCTGTGAAGGCCGCAGTGAGACCCTCCGTGTATTTTGAGAGGAACTGTTTGTCACTGTGATGCGATGGCGACAGGTGGCTAGGTTGTGTGGAAGTGACTTCTTGGTATGGAATGGGTGGTAACTGTCAAAGTGGAGTATTGCTGTTATTTGGTGGGTTTGATATGGACAGGGGTAGTGATTTAGCCATCTTTGAGATGGAGGTCAACATCGAACATCGAGGGATGTGACTTGTTGGGTTGAGTAGGACCAGTCATTTCAGTGACCGCTTCACAGCCTGTTCCATCTGGATCCTTCTCACCAACTCCAGCTTTTCTGAAATGCGCAGGTGGGAACTCTCGCAGCAGTGTATCCTACGTTTCCATAACCCTCCTGGCCTCAACCTTCATTAGTTTTTGTCCTTACCTTCTAGCCCCTTCCCCGTTTTCATTCCAGTGCTACACAGTTTTCATTCCATCAACTGACCCACAATCTTTTTACCTCTCCTTTTCTGCCAATCCCCCCCCCCCCCCCCCCCCAGACTCTGTCTATCCTCCCGACTACACCTAGCTGCCCTACCCTCTCTCAGCTTCATTCCTGTATGCTCCTGCAAGCAGCATTTTACCCACCATACCCTGCTTTCCCTTCCCCTCGCTGCCCCAACCTCGTCCTTATCCCTACCACGTGGTTGCGTCTCCCATCATGTGCAGCTGCTTGCAGTGTGGGATAGGCAGCCAGAAACTGCAGTCATGTATGTAAGTTTCGTGTGTGTGTGTGTGTGTGTGTGTGTGTGTGTGTGTGTGTGTGTGTGTGTGTCTCCAATGAAGGCCTGGTTGGCCGAAACCTCATTTTCTGACAGTATTTTTGTTGCACCTATCTGTGAATCAGCATCTCTGCTAGATTTAAAATACTGACCGCAAAACAAAGTATTCTGGTATGCGGTTCTGAGTAGACAAGACAGGCTGTTGACAAAACTACTTAGGTAAAATGCCGCTTAAAGTATAACTCATTTCTTTTCTACTTATTGCAGAACATTAGCTGGTAGATATTTAGGTTTACTTTGTTTTAGATATGAAGATGATCTAGAGCACGGGTCTCCAAACTACGACCCACGAGAGCCGGCAAACCGGCCTGCGTTAGCTGGCCGTACATCCCCGGTATCCGGCCCACCAAATATTTGAGGTGGTACCTATACTGCCAACAATTGAGTTTCGAGGCCTATCGCGACCAATACACTGCGACATTGGCTCTGCTACTCGCTATAAGACTACGTAACTAAACTTACTGTTGCGCCGCTTGAAATAACAATGAGTTGACATACTCTACCTCTGTTACGTGTTGCTAACAATGATTTAGAGATTTCGTTAACTTTGCAGGATGCTTTCGTGAAGAATGTGCAGTGACATACTTTTTTGTCGGTGAAATTTGCCAGAATAAAATATGCCAGAATTTCTATCAGGTACGTCCACCAATCAAAATTATGTAATTAAGTAAAAATCGTAGTTCGTTTCAGTGCTAGCTATTCCCACAACCTTAGATTTTTGCGATTTAATCTTTCCTTTAGTCTTAAATTACGATGATCATGGAGTGCTAGGTAGATCTTGGCCCTTATAACTTCGTGGAGGAGTCAATGTGGCCCGCGGACTAAAAAGTTTGGAGAACCCTGATCTAGAGTGATCAAAACATTTAATCTAATTAAAAATGTGCAACTGAGATGGAACAATAAATGAGAATTATTTTAAATTTCTGTCCAGTGACGGTTACGTCGACTATAGTACAAATATGACTTAATGGCAGCTAATAGACCTGACTGATTTGATGCTGATATTTAGGAGAAGAAATATCTTGGGCAAGTGTAGTGAAAGGTGCCAGTAATCGAAATACTAGGCTTAAAGTAGCAGTGAGAAACATAACAGCGGAAATTCCGGTCTCAAATTCCTTCAAAGTTCTTGAGGAAAATGTAGAAACTACAGACGACTACACACCCATGCAATAGAAGACATTTAGTGAAAAAAGGAGAAAGAAGATCAAGCTAGGGAAGGCGCTTATTTATGCAGACAGTCATGGACGGGGGGTAGTGGCGGAGATTTACAGCAGGAACTCGGAAGTAGAAGTTTCATCGGTGGTCAAGCCAGGCGCCCATATAGGTGAAGTTACAAAGGACTTGAAACGTGAGTGTGCACAACTATCATCAAATGATTTTGTGATTATTATCAGTGGTGCAAATGACGTTTATAGAAACGAAGGGAAAAAGTGAAAAACTCATTGAAAGATTCATTGTCATTACTCACTCACACTACTGTAATTGTCGTAAATATACCACATCGCCATGACTTGATGGAAAATTCTTGCATAAATTCAGCAGTGAAAACAACAAACTCTAATATATTAAAGGTCATTAAGCACTTCAAAAATGTTTAAGTTGTAGATATTTCTAATCTTGAAAGGGGAATGCACACCAGACATGGACTTCATTTAAATCAGACAGGAAAAAGATCATTGAGTGATGAAATTTGTAAAATTGTACTATCTATTGTGTTAGTAATATGTTGCCATTAGAATATTATTCAAGCTCAGCCAGTCAGGAAAGTAATACTTTTTTAGATTAGAAATATGTACCCATAACAACTGCACTGAGAATGCCTTACAAAGTAATTGTAAAACAAGGCCCCTAGCACATAATACTCAGGAATACAAGCAGAAATTAGGGAAATTTTCTATTGAGAAGGATATTTTAAGTGTTTTTCATATCAATGTACAGTGTCTGAGACACAAAATACATGAGTTAGAGAATTTTCTGGAAGATTTTCCATGTGATATTCTATGTATTAATGAGCACTGGCTCTCAGAGGTTGAAGGAACTCTGTATGTTCCATCAGGGTTTGAATTAAAAACAGGTTTTTACAGACAGAGACTTTGTCATGGAGGTGTCTCAATTTTTCTAAGAAGTAATAATCATCTAGATCATCAGCTATTGAATCTAGGAACTTTCTGCTTAGAACAGTCATTTGAAGTAGCAGGTGTCCTTTTCCCAGGAATTAAGCTGATTCTGATCTCACTCTACCGAACCCCAGACACAGACATAAATATATTTATAACCCACTGGGAACAACTGACACAGCATCTACAGAAATACAAGAATTTCAATAGAATTTATCTAGGGGACATTAATATCGATGTCTTAACCCAGTCAAATGCTAGGACCCAATTATGTAATATTTTAAGATCATACAACTTCTATCTGATTAATGACCAACCAGCAAGAAAGAAGTCTTACCTAGATAATATGCTCACCAACTTAGATAGAAATTCATTTTCATACGGAGTTGAAGATCCACTCATCTCTGACCACAGTGGGATCTGGATTAAATTTCCAATGACAAAAACTGAGCATTATAAAAGGGAACAAAAAACGTTCAGAATGTTATGCGAAAGGAACATAGAGAAACTGAGATTCATTTTATGCGAGATGGACTAGGAGAGTAAAGTTGTAAACTGTAAGAATGTAAATGAGGCCTTTACAAACTTTTTGTCAACACTTAGCTTTAATATTATTAAATACTGTCCAAAGATAACAAAGGTACTAAGTAACCAAAATAACTTGAAAAGGAAACAGAGCTGCAAATGATTCACTCCAGAACTTGCAGCCCTTAGGAAGGTTGCAATCATCCTTCATAAAAAAGCCAAACAAGGAAACCAGGCAGATAAAGATAGGTATACCAGGGCAAAACAAGTCTATAGAAGGGAAATAAAAGCAGCCAAGATAAGAGCCAATGAAAATTTTATCAATAATTCTAAAAATAAGTGTAAAGCTGCGTGGGCAGTTATAAATAAAGAATTAGGAAGAAAAGTAAGAAAGGAATCAATGCCTATTGCACCTAACATATTTAATGAGTTCTTTGTAAATAGTGTTAAAAATATTACTCCCACTAACAAACATGAGTTAACATATAAACATAGAGTGAGCAACTATACCGCAGATAGAACTAGGGGATTAAATTTTAGTTGGAAACAAGTCACACCTAGTGAAATGTCTAAAATAATTGCAAAATTGAGTAACCCCAAAACTGAGGATTATTACTGATTCTCTAATGCAATATTGAAACAAATCTCAGACACAATATTGTTAACGTTAACTTATCTCATAAATTGCATCCTTGAGGAGGGAATCTTTCCAGATTGTTTAAAAATGACTATCACGTTTCCAATCCACAAGAAAGGACACAGAGACTGTCCAAATAACTACAGACCAGTTTCGATTGTCCCTATTTTATCAAAAGTCATTGAATATTGCATGAAAACACAACTATTGAAGTACTTTGAAACGAACAATTTATTTAACAATGCTCAGTTTAGATTTAGGACAGGTAAATCGACCATTAAAGCTGTAGACAATATCATCAATGAGATTGTTACCAATTTCGAGCTACATTTAATTACTTGTATTACACTCTTAGACCTCCGTAAGGCTTTCGACACTATTTACCATGAGATCTTATTTTCTAAGTTAAAACTATACGGAATAAAGGGCTCACAGTTATCGCTAATAGAATCATACCTTGATAACAGACAACAAGTGGTCATAATTGAGAACCAACTATCAAACATACTCAAAATTGAAACCGGAGTTATTAAAGGATCAGTAATTGGCCCATTTCTCTTTCTAGTGTATATCAATGACCTCCCACATAACTTGCCAGACAAATCAATTCTATATGCTGACATCAACTTAATAACATCAGACGGAAATCTGGAAACTTTACAGGACAAAAATACAGACATGGTAGAAAACTCCACCACATGGTTTCAAAGCAGTAAATTGATCTTAAATGGCAATAAAACAGAGACAATATATTTTCATTTGAGTAAGTTGAAACCAGAAGGGACGGTAAACACATCTGTCAAACTGCTAGGAATTTATTTAGACCCGAATTTGAACTGGGGAGAACATACACGACAACTATGCAAGAAACTGTCCAGAGTAGTTTTTTATTGCGCAAACTTAGAACTTGTGTCAGTAGAGCCAAATATTAGAGGCATACTGTGCCTTTTTCCACTTGCACCTGGTCCGTGGCATAATACATTGGGGGAACTCTTCAGGTGCTCAGGAAGTTTTTAAGTGGCAGAAGAGGGCAGTTAGGGGTATAAAGGGCTTACCCAACAATGAATCATGCAGACCAGTATTCAGGGAGCTGAAAATAATGACTGTCTCTGCAATATTCATATACCACTGTCTGATACACATCAAAGAAAACCAGAGTAACTTCACAGTAAGCGGGAAGTACATTCACACAACACAAGAAATAAACATTACATTGACAAGCCCCAGGTAAGACAAAAAAAAAAAAAAAAAAAACCCCAAGCTATTCAACAAACTGCCTATAACACTGAGGGAAATGCCAGTACAGCAACTAGGGAAGAAACTAAATAATTGGCTGATTCTGAATACAACCTACAACATTCTGGAATTCGAAGAAAACTTGAGACACCTCCAGACTGAATGATGATTATAGCATGAAGCGAAAATATAGGCGGTGTCATATTCTGTGACAAATTTGATCCAAGGAGATGTATAACTGTAAATACTTTTGTGTATATTTTTAAAAAATAATTGGTACCTTAAAAAAACTGTATGTATTGTATTGTGTTTTGATACCTTTCCTTGTATTTTTTGACACTGTCTGTTACAACACTAAGTTGTTTAACGCCAATAAAAATTTGATTTGATTTGATTTGATAAATTGGTGTCAGTGACCATGAACTTGTTCACTGGGTGTACATATCTAGTAGGACAGTTCATGAAGGGAAATTATACTGTGTGGTATATAGTCAATGTAAAGGTACTTCTGAAGAAACGGACTACTGCATAATAGATAGGAAAGAATGCATAAGACTGCTGATAAACAGGTGCTGAATGAAATGTGTTTGGCTATCAAGAGAGCATTGCACGAAGCCTTCAGTGACTACCACAGCAGACTCTTACCAAATTACCTCTCACAAAACCCAAAGAAATTGTGATCATCTGTAAAGCTTGTCACTGGCATAAAGGTTAGTTTCAAAACACTCTTGGATGACACATATGCTGAAATATAGGGTAGCAAAGCAAAACGCAAAAGCTGACCCTCATTAGCAACTGTTCCTTTACTAAGAAAGGTAGAGAAGTACTAGCCTTTTACATCTCGCACCACTTCACAAGTGAATGCTGTAAAGTGGGACTGAGAAACTGGGGGTGTCAGCCGAGAACCGCTAGATGTACATCTGGTAATCGGGGGCTCAAGGATGGAACAGTTTGAAAAAAAATCTGCCCGCTGAGCGCCTAGCCAGCCGGTGATACAACCCCCCTGGCTCAGGGCCAGGCCTGCGCACCAGCAGTCGCTCGCTGTCAGTGAGACTACAGCGCACATACGCTATAACGCTCTGTCGGTGGTGTGTGCAGAGTCTAAGTCCGTTATCAGTCATGTTATGTTACCAAGGTCACGCATTCCCTCTATAAGCGGGCAGTGCACACCAGTGGAACCATTCCGCTGTGAGCTCTATCTGCAACAGCATTGAAGCACTACGCCTCGTCGACGTGTGCCCGTCAATGCCGCCGCTGCATGCCTGTCTACAAACACATAATTAGTCTAGAAAATAAACTTGGCACCAATGGCACTGCACAGTATGTTATTCTGAATGGACCTGTGTTCTTTCATGGTTGTCGAATAAATTTCTCACTGGACGTCACCACGGGAGCAGCTGGCAAGGGGTGGTTTAAGCTTGCTATAGTTCGCTGTGAAAATGCTTCCCTTCCTGGACTTGAATCCTTCGCCGATCAAAATATCATCGCCTACAAGACTTGGCATTCTGGAATAGATCCCAAGAACTAAAGTAGACCTAGTTTTGTATATAGTAATATGACTTTCTGGGACTGAGAAATAGTTAAAATCAGTAAAATTAAACAAGGCTCAAAGACACAGAGGAATTTGTCAGACTATACACAGAATTTTCAACTGAGTTAGATCTTTAAACAAAGAACTATGTCTGTTGACAGGAAAAAGCATGGGTCCACTCGTCTACAAGATGGGTAGCAGAAGTGATCAGCCAGACTACCACCTGATTTCACTGACGCCGTCTGTTGTGGAATCCTAAAACATTTTCCCATCTCACACATTATGAGGTGTCTCGAACCAAGGCCTTCGCCATGCCAACCAATACGAAGTCCAAAAAACCTCGGTCCTGTGAAACCCAATTGCATTTTCGTTACATGACATCCTGAAAGCCATGGATCAAGGCACTCAAATAGATGAAATGTTTCTTGACTCCCAAAAAGCATTTGACTTAGTAAGACACCAACAACTATTAACAGAAGTACAATTCCTTGGGATATCAAGTGAAATTTGTGATTAAATTTAGAATTTCTTGCTAGGTAGATCACAGCATTTTGTAGCGGATGGAGATTTGTCAGGTGAAGTAAAAGTAATATCAGGCATGCCCCAGGGAAGCGTGTTGGGTCACCTATTGATTGTATGGGAATGCATTGACAATAATAACCAGACTTTGTGTAGAAATTGCAGTTATCTGTAATGAAATAATAGCTTAAACATTAACTGAATTTTCCATTGATGCTTGGCAGAACATGATAACAATATTAAAAAGGAAAACGCTTCCTAGTATTATGAAAAATTATATTTATTTGGTCATGAACAGGCTTTCGGCTTTTCAGGCCACCTTCAGGTGACAACTGAATGTTTCAAATAGAGATAAGTGTGATGTGCAACTTACACAGATATTATTTGTACAAAAGATACAAAAATGACAGTGTTTACCCAGTAAAATATTACAATTACATTAACTAATAAAGGGGTAAACCGAGTTTTTATGTGGAGATAGATACAGCAAATGATGAGAAACAAAATGAATTTACAGTTTAAATCTAGTATTTGTAATGAGAACTTAGTTTAGGAAGGGGGAAAATGGAAATTGAGTCTCAGTGGCTGGCATTCTATGCCGTTTGTTTCTTGATTTCCGCTACTTCCAGTAGTGGTATCTTTCTGCTTTTTTTGACCAAATGTAAAACTTCACATTCTACATCATATGGATGGTTTTCTACTGCAAATAACGGATATCAATAAACACCAGATTGGCGTTAAATGATCAGACTGTTTTCATTTTCCTCCTTGCTAACTAAAGTTTTCATTACGAATGCTAGATCCAAACTGTAAATTAATTTTATTTCTCATCATTTGCTATATGTATGTCCAAATAAAAATTTTGTTTACATCTTTATTCGTTAATGTAATCATTGTAATATTTTGCTGTTTAAACACTTGATTATTTTTGTGTCTTGTGTACAAATAATATCTGTGCAAATCACACACCATGTTTATCTCTGTTTGAACCATTCAGTTGTCACCTGAAGATGGCCCGAGAAGCCGAAAGCCAATTCGTGACCAAATAAATATAATTTTGCAGAACATTAGGAAGTTTTCCGTTTTTAACATTTGCAATAATAGCTGAATAAAGCTGCCCAAACAGCCGGTTAGACCTTGATCAGCTTCCAAATTGGTGCAAAGATTGGTAGCTTGTTGGAAGTGTTCAGAAATATAAAATTGTGACCTTCACAAACTGAGTGCAAGTGTTATCCTATGATTACATCATCAGTGAGTCACCATTGGAAAAGGTTCTCTTGTTCAGATATCTGATTGTAACAACTGATGGGAATACGAAATGGAAGTATTGCATATGCAAGATTGTGGATAAGACAGATGGCAGACTTCAGTTCGTTGACAGGATGCTGAGCAAAATGCAACGTCTACAAAGGAAAATGCATACAAATCACTTGGTTGTTCTAGCTTAGAATTTGCTCTAGTGTGTGGGACCCCTATCAAATAGGACTGATGGGGGATTTGACTGTATACAAAGAAGGTTGAAATGAATGGCTGCAGGTCTGTTTGGCTCATGAGAGAGTGTTGAGGAAATGTTGAAGTCCTAAATTAGCACACACTTGAAGGCAAATGCAAACTATCCAGTGAGAACCTACTTTTAAAGTTTCAAGAACCAGTATTAAGAATTTAGAGATACTTCAGCTCTGTACTTATTGGTCCCATCTTGACCACAAAGATAAGATTACACTAAGTACAGCACAGAGATACTTCAGCAGTCATTCTTCCTGTGCTCCAAAAGCCAGTGGAACAGAAAGAAACCCTAACATGTGTTCCACAGGAACAGGGAGAAGTCCCCAGCAGTGGCATTGAACTCTTGAAACCATCTATATGGTCCTCAGATGCAGAAGGTTGTGGATCCAAATCTTGCTCCTATAAAAAGATCAGGGGACCGGGAAAGATCTTGCATCATTGTTACAGAGAATCAGCAACATTGTTGCAGGAGCCCGAGCAGTGGTACGGGTGACAACAATTGTAGCACAAGGTGCATTGCGACCAGTACAACTGACTGAAGAGAGCATTGTCGGAGCTTCTACTTTACAGAGTTGTAGTTGATAAGAGAATGCGTGCTTTAGTGGTCAAACAGACTGATCCGCACCAGGAGATGGTTTTCAAAATGTTTATTAAAGACTAAAAAAATAACAATGACCACACTCTTTATGCAAGACATTGTTCGTTTAGCGAGACTCGTTACGGGAGGTGATCAATGAGCAAGGTTCGACTGTAATAAAAAAAAAATTATGGCGGGCAAGATACCATGCATTTCTGACCCGTTACTGTGGTCCGGATTGCTGGTTTTCGCAGGCCGGTGTTGGTCCATGGGCTGTGGTGTGGAGACCATTGCTGTAGAGCATCATGCGAAATTCTGAATTTTTTTTTTTTTTTTTTTTTTTTTTTTTGTGGTCG
Source organism: Schistocerca cancellata (assembly GCF_023864275.1). Lineage (NCBI taxonomy): Eukaryota > Metazoa > Arthropoda > Insecta > Orthoptera > Acrididae > Schistocerca > Schistocerca cancellata. The sequence goes on along the minus strand of NC_064631.1, from coordinate 287,485,271 downwards.
GAAAGGAGGGTCCACCAGGGTGAATGGTTGCAGGGTGTGATACCTGGGACCTTAACTTACATCACCATGTAGGTGACTTTGGGCATGTGTGTAGGTGATTTTGTTGACAGGATTCCACTTTGGAATTTGTTAGGCAACCACCTCAAGTTAGAGAATATTAGCTAAACACCCTACTATGAGTCTTGACAACTTCTTCCAATTAATCTGCTTACGGCTTGGGAACCTCGAGAAAGTACGTTACCTGTGACTACAGTTGCCTAAACATCGGGTGTGATTTCTGGGTGATAAGGATCTCTAGGATAAGCAACTGACCCTTGCTTACAATAGACTTTAATGAATTTAAATGTTAATTCAAAATGAGCTTATAAGTTTTTAAGATAAGTTATGTGAAAGAGTGCTTTGCAACTTTTGCTCATCAGGCTATAATAGGATAGTTTTGGGCATATCTAAAAAATATCAAAATTTAAATAAGGTGTTTTGTAGAGGAAAAAAAATTGCTGTTTCACATGACTACTGATAAAATTACATTGGAGGTGCTGTTTCCGAGATGGAGTTAAAAATGCCTAGATACCAAGGAAGAATTGATTTGGATTAAATTTTGCTACCTGTTTACCCCAATAACCATCTACTTATATAAGCTAAATTTTACAGATCCCATGGAGTGGCTCACGGGAACAAACACCCAAAGGCAGAGCTTTCTATGACAGGTTTCTCTTTTTCATGAAATAATTATGCTAGACATTGAACATTTTTAATTGCTATGATATTTATTTACAATTTTGAGAGCCCCTGGTGTGGTGAATACTATGTCAAAGCTCTTAAAACTTGTCTACCTTATTGTTGTTGTCTTTAGTCTGACAACTGATTTATTGCAGCTATTTATACTACTGTGTACTGCAAGTGCCTGTTTGCCTGTGAATAACTGCTACAACCACATCCATTTGATCCTGCTTACTATATTTGACTTTTAAACTCTCTGTTCAATTTTTGCCTTCCACTTTTCCCTCCATTACCAAATTAATGGGTCCTTCATGTTCGGGATGTATCTTATCAATTGATCTCTACTTTTACTCAAATTGTGCCATAAATATCTAGTTGCCCTGATTAAAGGCAGTTCCACCTCATTAGGTATGAAAATTATACACCTAATCTTCAGCATTCTTCTGTAACATCACATTTCCAAAGCTTCTATTCTCTTTCGGTCTGGACTGATTATTGTCCATGTTTTTCTTCAGTACAATGCTTCACTGCAAATATCTTCAGGAAACCCCCCAGGGGGTCCACAACTCTTTTGTGGATACGTGCGTAGCGAGCATGGGACTCCGAGCTAATGTGGCCTTGCTTCCTTTCCGGGCTGCATACCTTCCCTTTCCGCATCCTTCCCCATCCACCATCTTCGCCCCCCCACCCCCACCCCCCCACCCCTTCACCTCCGCCTCTTTCCTTCCCTTTCTCCCCCTCTGGGAGTATTTTTTGTGCCTACGTCCGGAGACGGACACTCGAAACTGTAACAAATTCTTTGCTTTCTCCGCTTGCAAGTCTTCGTCCTTCCTTTCTCCTTCTCTTTTCCTTACCTCTTCTCTTTGCCCTTTTCTATGCTGCGGCGTTTGAGACCTCTCTTCCTTCCTTTCCCTTTGTTTTTTTCCCTTTCTCTTTTTTCCAACCTGTGCGTGTCTGAAGGCCGACCCGCGCTTCGAATGGTTCGCCCTTGATGATACACACTCGAGTGACCACTTTCCATGTGTCCTTAGACTGCAGCCTCAACTGCCATATATGCGCCTGCGATGCTGGAAATTTGCCCAAGCTGATTGGACACTTTTTTCGTCTCTAGCGACATTCGATGACCGTCACTTTCCTAGCGTCGACGATGAGGTCACACATATTACAGACGTTATTCTTACAGCTGCGGAACGTTCAATACCACGCACCTCCGAATTGCCCCGGCGCCCCCCAGTTCCTTGGTGGAACGAGGCATGCCGTGACGCAATACGTGAGCGGCGACGAGCTCTTCACGTTTTCCGCCACCATCCTACTTTGGCCAACTGTATACGCTTTAAGCAGTTCCGTGCGCAATGCCGTCGCGTCATCCGCGATAGCAATAAGGCAAGCTGGAAATTCTTTACTAGCTCATTTAACACCTTCACTCCCTCTCCCTGGTCTCTGGGCTCACTGTCGTGCATGATACGTTAGTGGACGCCGTCGCAACTTCTAACTCATTGGGTCAACACTTTGCTGAGATTTCGAGCTCTTCAAATTAGCCGCCAGCGTTTCTCCTGAGGAAACGTGCAGCGGAAGTGCAACCTCTTGCTTTCTCCTCTCAAAATCGCGAAAGCTATAATACAGTTTTCTCCATGCGGGAACTCCAACATGCACTCTCTTTTTTGTCACTCCTCTGCCCCAGGACCGGATGGTATCAACATCCAAATGTTGCTGCATTTATCAACCCATAGCCTGCATTACCTCGCCTTTATAATCGAATTTGGACCGACAGTACTTTTCCCAGACGATGGCGGGAAGCTATCGTCGTCCCTGTTCCGAAACCTGGAAAGGACAAACGTCTCCCCTCTAGCTATTGCCCCATTTCTCTCACGAGTAGTGTATGTAAGGTTTTGGAGCGTATGGTGAATTGCCGTTTAGCTTGGTGGCTGGAGTCCCACAGTCTTTTAACACCTGCTCAATGCGGTTTCCAAAAGCATCGTTCTGCAGTTGACCATCTTGTTGCTCTCTCCACTTATATCATGAACAATTTTCTCCGGAAACGCCAAACAGTAGCAATATTTTTTGATCTGGAGAGAGCATACGATACCTGTTGGAGGACAGGCATCCTCCGCACACTGTTCTCTCGGGGCTTTCGAGGTCGGCTGCCCCTTTTTGTTCACGAATTTATGGCAGAGCACACATTTAGATTGCGGGTGAACACTACTCTCTCCCGTACTTTCTCCCAAGAAAACGGGGTACCCCAGGGCTCCGTGCTGAGTGTTGTACTGTTTGCCATTGCCATAAATCCAATTATGGACTGTCTCCTTCCCGATGTCTCAGGCTCCCTCTTTGTGGACGATTTTGCGATCTACTACAGCTCTCAACGGACAGCCTTCTTGAACGATGTCTTCAAGGATGTCTCGATCGCCTCCACTCTTGGAGCATCGAAACCGGCTTCCGCTTTTCTCCCAGTGAGACCGTTTGTGTTAATTTTTGGCGTCGTAAGAAGTTTCTTCCACCCTCCTTACATCTAGGACCTGTCAACCTTCCGTTTTCAGATGTTGCTAAATTCTTGGATCTTATGTTTGACAGAAAACTGTGCTGGTCCTCCCACGTTTCCTATCTTTCGGCTCGCTGTCTGCGATCCCTCAACACCCTCAGTGTCTTGAATGGTACCTCCTGGGGAACGGACCGAGTGGTCCTTCTCCGCCTCTATCGCGCCTTAGTGCGCTCGAAATTGGACTATGGAAGCATAGTTTACTCCTCTGCTCAGCTGTCTATTCTTCGGCGTCTAGACTCTATCCACCACCGTGGATTACGTTTAGTGTCTGGAGCTTTTTACACCAGCCCTGTGGAAAGCCTTTATGCTGAGACTGCTGAACCTCCGCTGTCCAATCGGCGAGCAGTCCTTCTGAGTCGTTATGCTAGCCATCTGTCTTCCATGCCTGCTAATCTGGCCCATGACATTTTTTTTGATGCCTCCTTGGATGTAGGGTATGCAGGCCACCCTTCCTCCCTACTACCACCGGGAGTCCGCTTCCATCAACTGCTCCATTCTCTTTCCTTCCGCTTTCCTAAAACCTTCTCGTCAACTTAAGGTACAGCACCCAGCACCGCCTTGGCTCCGTCCCCGGATCTGCCTGCTCCGTGACCTTTGTCAATTTCCCAAGGATGGTACCCCTTCACTTGTTTATCGTCGGGCATTTGCTGCTCTATGTGCACAAATGAAGGAAGCCACATTTATTTACACTGATGGCTCGAAAACATCGTTAGGTGTAGGGAGTGCCTATATTGTTGGCGACACCCCAAATCGATTTCGGCTTCCCGACCAGTGTTCGGTTTATACTGCGGAGCTTTACGCTGTTCTCCAGGCTGTCCAATACATCTGCCGCCATCAGCGGATACAGTATGTTATCTGTTCAGATTCTCTCAGCTCTCTCTTCAGTCTCCAAGCTCTCTACCCTGTCCACCCTCTGGTCCACCTGATTCAGGACTGCCTGTGCTTGCTCCAGTTGGGGGGCGTCTCGGTGGCGTTCCTCTGGCTCCCAGGACATGTTGGTATCTGTGGAAATGAGGCGGCCGATATAGCGGCCAAGGCTGCAGTCTCTCTTCTTCGGCCAGCTATTCGATCGATTCCCTTCGCCGATCTACGGAATGTTTTATGTTGTCGTGTTGTTCTTTTATTGTACGCACATTGGTCGACACTTCCCCATAATAAATTGAGAGACGTGAAAGCTCTTCCCTGTGCTTGGACCTCTTCCTCCTGAACGCGTCGTTGGGAGGAGGTAATTTTAACTAGACTCCAGATAGGGCACTGTCTTTTTAGCCATTGACATCTTTTAAGCGGCAATCCTCCCCCACTCTGTCCCCACTGCTCTCAGCTGTGGACGGTAAGACACCTTTTAATTGAGTGCCCCTATTTTACTCCGTTACGCCCCCGTCTACAGCTGTCGCCTGATATATCGTCCATTTTAGCAGATGACACGCGCTCGGCCGATTGCGTTCTCGAGTTTATTAGTGCCAATGAGATGACGGCAGTCATTTGAAGCTCTTTTTGGGGACAACCAACTCCTTTCTGTAGTGAATTTTTAAGCTTTCCTTCTGCTTTTAGTTTCTCCAATTTTTTGAGTTTTGTTCCCATTGTTGCTGGTTTCCATTTTTGTTTTTTACTGTTTCCTAAGTCACAAACCGGGCGCTAATGGCCATAGCAGTTTTGCGCCCCAAAACCAAAACAAAAAATCTTCAGGAAACACATTCTAAAACCTAAATGTGTGTTAATGTTAAAAAAAATTCCTGTTTCTCAGAAATGCTTTTCGTACGATAGCCACTCTGCTTTTTATATCCTTGCTACTTCGGCCATCATCCGTTATTTTGCTGGACAAATAGCAAAACTCGTGTACTACTTTCAGTACCTCATTTCCTAATCAAATAAATTAAGTATCGATTTGATCAATTTTATTGTCACTGCTTTACTTTCTTGTCCAATGTATAATTTCTTTTCAAGACATTCGGCTGCTTGTCAAAATCATTTGTTGTATCTGACAGAATTACAATGTCAGCAACAAACCTAAGTTTTTATTTCTTCTCCCTGAAGTTTATCTAATACTATCCAAACTATTGAACTAGTGTGCCAAATCACAGTATGTACACTGATCAACCAGAACAGTATGACCACCTGCCTTATAGCCGATATGTCCACCTTTGGCACGGATAATACGGGCGACACATTGTGGCATGGTAGCAGTGAGGCCTTGTTATGTTGCTAGAGTGAGTTGTATATCTGCACATGCAAGTCGCCTAATTCCTGTAAATTCAGGGAAAGGGGGGGGGGCAATGAACTCTGACACTGCGTTCAATCGTATCCCAGATGTGTTCGATTGGGCTCAGATTGAGAGTTTGGGGGGGGGGGGGGGGCAGCACATCAATTGGAACTCGCCACTCTGTCCCTTGAACCCCTTCATCACTTTACTGACCTTGTGGCATGGCATTATCTTGTTGAAAAATGTCACTGCTGTCAAAAAACATGATTGTCATGAAGGGGTGTACATGGTCTGCAACCAGTGTTTGATGCTCCTTGGCCATCATGATGCCTTGCATGAGCTTCTCTGGACCCATGGATGCCCATGTAAATGTTACCCAGAGCATAATTTGAGCCGCTGCCAGCTTGTCCCCGTCCCACAGAACAGGTGTAAAAGAGCTGCTCCCCTAGAAGATGATGGATTCGTGCCCTTCCATCAACTTGATAAAGAAGGTATCGGGATTCCTCAGACTATTCAGTGCTCTGCCACTGCACCAATGTCAAGTGCTGATGGTCATGTGCCCATTTCATTCGTAGTTGCTGATGTCAGGGTGTTGACATTGACACACACGTGGGTCATCGGCTGTGGGCCCTTCGTTAAGTGTGTTCGGCACACTGTGTGTTCGTGTGTGAACTCCGTCCAGTGTTAGTCTGATGTTAATTCCGCCGTCGTTCGCTGCCTGTCCTGTTATACCAGTCTGCCTAACCTACGATATCTGACATCTGTAATGAGGGGTGGCCACCCAACCTCACAACGTCTGGACATAGTTTAACTTTGGTATCGCCATGTGTTGAAGACACTTACAACACCACTCGCCGAATGCCTGACAATTTGTGCAGTTTCCGAAACGCTCGTGCCGAGACTCTGGGCCATCACAATCTGCCCTTGGTGAAACTCAGATCGCAAGCCTTCCCCATTCTCCCTGATACTACATGCACCGTGCATGTGCCATGTGAGGCTACTATCATCTGGACAGGTTTATGTTGATAGTACGTTGGTGGACATAACGTTCCAGCTGATCGGTGTAGCTTAACTCTGCAATGAAAGAGATAATTTTAAAACTGTTATATCCTCATCATGAAGTTTCAGCAGCCTTGACTTCGACGGCTCCTGAAGGCAGAGTACTACAAATATAGAGCTAAGAAATTGTGGAATTGCTTATAACATATATAGGCATCTTGATACCATGTATGAACATAATATGAAGTGAGGGTGATTTCTAAAATTGGGCAGTTCGCATGGAATAACCAGATACATATTAAGAAGGTACTGACATTCTATTATCTGCTGGTTTGTACGAATATACAGGTTTCTTGTCGCAATGAGAGGAGTAAATGAAACTTTGTTGTATGTTAATGAAGTTCATAATTTTATTATTTCTTCCATAAACTACTTTGTAAATACATCCAGCCTCTTATTGATTTGCAAAATAGAATAAATTTTATCCCAGCACCATTATACCATTTATTTAGATCATTAGTAGACTTGAGAATTCCGGTCCCATTTTCTTTGTCTACGCAACCCTGGTACCAAATGTAGAGACTCTTCGTGCTCGTATTGTGGACGGCTGTGATACAATACGCCATTCTCCAGGACTGCATCAGCGCGTCAGGGATTCCATGCGACGGAGGGTGGGTGCATGTATCCTCCCTACCGGAGGACATTTTGAACATTTCCTGTAACAAAGTGTTTGAAGTCACGCTGGTACATTCTGTTGCTGTGTGTTTCCATTCCATGATAAATGTGATTTGAAGAGAAGTAATAAAATGAGCTCTAACATGGAAAGTAAGCGTTTCCAGACACATGTCCACATAACATATTTTCTTTCTTTGTGTGTGAGGAATGTTTCCTGAAAGTTTGGCCTTACCTTTTTGTAACACCCAAAGAGAATAGTTCCTATATGTGAATTCTCAGTACAGGAGCTTCAAGAATTGAATGGCATATATGATTTACTGGAATAAGAACCTTATTTGACTGAAATAATGGAATCAATATAACATTTGAAACTATTGTTGCATACATCTATTTACACCCACACTGACATAATTAATTCTTTTTTGTAGAAAGGGACAAAAAAGTGAGTGAGATGAAAGAAGTATGGGAAGTACATTGCCAGGCTATGCACCTCTACAAGAAAAACCTGAAAATATATATTGACATCAATGATGAGGACAGCAAAATTTTTACGGTATACTTTTTTAAAACTGACAAAGAATCTGGCAGTGAGTACAGTGTTAAATTACAACAAAAAGAGGATCTTTGGGAAAGTAAGTATACACGTCTTCTGTACTGATAAGGAGAGAATAAAGATAAGCAAAGCATAATTCAAAAGAAATCATACTGAAATAGAAATTTTTAGTATTTGTAAAACCACATCTATTCCACTTATCTCACATCCCCAGCCTTGACAGCTAGTGCCTTGTTTCATGTTGCAGTGTATTCTCGATATTGTTTCTAAGTCTCTGAATTTGTTGTTGTATGTAATCTGATGTGTACCTTCCTTCTCTTACATAAATTCTCAATCTGTGTGTCAGACATCATAACTCTGTTTCTTTCCAGCTTTGAACATATTTTTGCTCTTCATGAGTCTATTGATTTAGGGCTGTCATACCATGTATAGTTCATTTTATTTTTGATGAAGGGTCCTTGCCAAGTGACTTTGCTTTCTATCAATTTTGTTATATTCTTTTCCATTAGAAAATGGTTAGCACGAACATGTTGGCTTTTAGCCAGTTCTTCTAATATGTGGTCTGTTATTTCTCATCATACACAAAGTTTCCTATTGAAGGATTGTTGATGGATTTTTGTTCTGCTTTAGCTATAAAACTTCTCTGTAATGCTGTTATTTATCAGACTCTTGGCCTTGAATGAATCCATGAAATATTATGTTGTTTAGTTTTCAAACATATCTTACTGTTTTGTCTGAGATGTCTTCAGTACTCACAATCTTTTTTCCTATGGAGTGTACACCTGCACTATATCCTTGCTCTGTTCCTCTATGAAAAAACATAGTGATTTCAGTTGTATTTAGTCTTCATTTTTTGCCAAAGTTTTGACAACCAGACTGTTGCATTCATCTCCATTTCCAACTCCACTAGCCTATATTTGGACCCTAAAACTGTGCAGTCTGTTGCCCCCATGTAAAATGTATATTGTTCCTATGCCAAATACAATAAAAGCAATAGGTTTTAAGAGGCTTATGTTATTGTTTATCGGAAATTCTGTGCAGATATTATTTTCCTATAATGTACTCAAATTGTGTGAATCACAATTCAGCTAAACTTTTTTTTACCAATCAAATACTATTTGGGAGTAAATGTATTCTAAGATAAATGTAAAAAAATTTAAGATGGCTGAAAGGACCTCTGCAGGTTGTTCAGTTGACTACTTAACCCAGTATTCATAGTGCTTGCTTGGGCGAGACCATACTACTTTTACTGTATCTGCATTGCCCGAAAAGGGAAGCAAAAATATTAAAAAGAAATCAATGCATATCAAAAGCAAGCTAAACAAAGCGTCTTCTTTAGTTTGTGTAGTTGCCAATTTTTGATTCTTATCCAGCTAAAACCTACATAATTTAGTACTTTTCAATTAAGTATAAGATTTCTGTCGCTGTAGTGGTTCAAACTCGAATCTGCTCAGTTTATGTTCTGTTATTAGATATTTTGTTTCAGTAATTCTCTGTTAGTATTTAGTTGTATTTCTTAGATATGACTATTTATGGTAATTGGACACTATCAGCATAGTCACTTACTCCTATCTCTGGCAGAAGTGATGTTTAGAGTTATGTAGTAAAAAGCCCTGACTTGTCAAAGGTGACTCAACTTAATCACTTTTGAAAAGCGATAAATTATGTATCCTTACTTACTCCAGCATATAGTAATTGTAAAAGATTTGTCAGTAGCAGACAAGGTTAACATGTTGCTGCTGCAATGTAGAAATGTCAACTGTATCCAACTGATCTTCAGACAGCCCAAATACTCCTTCATAAGACTCTTTGAATAAATGTGCTCTTACTGCAGAATATTCCACAGACCTCGTGTAGTTAAAATACTTATTAACCAGGTTTCATTTCCATTGCAACTGTGATGTAAATTCTTTTGAAATGTTGTTGCTATTCCAGCTATGTTTACACATCTCTCATTAAGTTCATATCAGTAAACATGTATGTCTGAAAGAACAGGCAAAATGATGATAAGATTTTTGTATTGTTACACCCCAAGGCCCCCTCCTTCCCTACTGTTAGTAGGGTCCATGGCTTTTTTGTGGGTTTGTGAATGGTTGGCATGAGGCTATATGCCATTGCAGCGTATTTCTTTCCCCATCCTATGCTGAAATTCCACCATTCTCAGATTCTCCTTGGACACTGTTGCCTCAATGTCAGTGTGGCTGTTCCTTTGGTTCTGACTCTGACTACTCCGCTTGCTTTGTTCTTTCACCCTTTTGGCAAAATAAACTATCGACCCTCTTTTCAAATGTGACTTGTCTTTTTATCCTTTTTTCTAAAATTTTAACTTGTCTGGAGCATATAAGAAAAGACTCCTTAGATCACATGCAAACCATGGCAGTCGATGGTCATCTACACATTCTCACTATGCGAATTAGTACTACTGCCAAAAAGTCAAAAGTGATAGGGGTCATCACCACCTACCCTCTCAAGTGTTGCCCATTTACAGCCCACAGCTTGCATGGTTGATTCATGAGCTGCTACCTTACCACATATGCCAGAGAGTAAACGCATGCCCTTTTGGAGCATCAGAATTCTGAGCAGTGACCGTCAAGCCAGATGGACACGACTTTGCCCTTGTGGCATCCATGGGGACAGCTCTAAAATGGACTAGGCACCGTGCAAATGAAAAGAATTAAACTCGCAGCAATAACAGCTGTGTAGAAACCCGTAATCCCCTCAGACTTTGGACCTTCCATAGCCCCCCATCATTTGGACGATGAACAGGCTAGGCAATGAGATTCCAAACAATTTACTCACAAGGGGAGGCCACGATGTTGGGATCACAGATTTTCTTTGTACGTCTTTAGTAGGCCATTAAAACAACATAATGTGCAAGTAGTAAGGTGCACTATGGCAGTTCCGAGAAAACTGCAAGAGTAGTTGGATGCGTCAGTAATGTGGCTTATGTATGTGTGTAGGTGCCGCATGTTAGAGCTCATTGTGATCAGGTAATTAGTGTTCGAGCTTTATAAGGCAAACATATATGAGGAGACGCTTCAGCTCCTGCTCAAACATAATTATTAATCTATTTTTTCATTACTTGTCATATTTAATTTATATAACGTTTGAGAAGCAATGTGATGGAAAAAAAGGCCATGTGTATTTGCATGAAGTATTTGCATGGAGTTTCAATTTATGTTTCCCATGTCTGCATGACAAATACCATCCTACCACATGTGATATCGCAAGCACATGTGATGAGTAATTGTACATTACGCTTATGATCTTTCACATTGTGACTTACTGATTATGAATAACGTCATTTGCATTATTATTTATCAAGATTTGACTTGGGCTTCCCAAGCCTGTCCCTTGTCCTTGAAAATTTAATTACAAACAGTAAATAGCCAAACAACATATGAAATTCACTACAACTTCATGAAAATGCATGTGGTTTTTTTTTCACTGTATTACGAATTAAATGTCATATAAATTAAATAATGTAACCAGTGATGGAAAAAAAAATAGATTTAAAATAAGTGTTAGCAGGACTCGAACCGTTGCCTCGTTACGACCGTCTTGCAACATGCGAATGCTAACCACTTTACCACAATGACATCTCATGGCCAGTTCCTTCGTACAGATACATCAGTTACCTAACAGACATGTAAAACTTCTCTTGTGATTTTCTCGGAATTGCCAGATTACTGTTCCTTACTACTTGTACATTATGTTGTTTTAATGGCTTACTAAAGGTGTACAGCATTTGAAGTAAATCTGTGATCCCAACGTTGTGACTTTTCCATGTCTGTGAGTTTACACTAAGACAAGTAATGACTCCATCACACCAACAAAACTGTGAATTCCAAAGATCAGTTTGGCAAAGCAGTAATCCTGGAAAAACTGGAGAATGGATCCTTATTTATTACAGTGGTGACTGAAATGCACTCTCGAGCACTCTGGACCCACACCAAGCTGAGAGAGTTTGCTGTCATACACCAATCTAAGAGGGCTTCCTGTCACTATTACCCCATACAAAAGGTATAAGATGAGCGAAGATATTATCTTTCACAGAGAGATAATGATCCAATCTGCCAGATAACTTGGAACAAACATGAAGGTAGCAACATTCATTTTGTTTGCCAGGAAAACCAGATCTACACATGTGCCTTAATATTGTCATTTGAAGGACAATTTTTACCTGAAAAGATTTGACTTTTAAGCCCTATGGGGTGCCGCTCATGAGCTGCTTTTGATGTCTCTGTTTTGGTCACTTATGATTTCACTGAACTTCATGACCCATCTGAGGAAACTATAGCAGAATTGCACATGATGATTGCTCATCTGCAGCTTGTGGCTAGTGTTGCTGCCTCTGGATCATGGGGTCCCGGGTTCGATTCCTGGCTAGGTTGGGGATTTTTCTCCGCCCGGGAACTGGGTGTTTGTGTTACCCTCATCATTTCATCATAAATCGGGAAAGTGGTAAGGCTGGACAGTGAAAATATTCGGAATTTGTATGGGCACTGATAACTCCACAGTGGAGCGCCCCACAAACCAAATACTGACATCGTTGTCAACACGATTGCACAGGTGAACAATGTGCTTTGTTCAGAAACTGCATGGACAGTCACCTTTCCTGGCAAGTTTGCTTGATTTTTAAAAAGGAAAGTACGTTACAAGAAGACACACATACTTCGAAGCGCTTTTGAAGTGCCCCATCCCAGAGAGAGAGAGAGAGAGAGAGAGAGAGAGAGAGAGAGAGAGAGAGAGAGACTGACTTCAACCAGCTTGTATGATAACAAATTCTACAAAGATTATAGCTAGCAGGTAATCTGTTCAATCATGGACTATCCGCTAAAGAGGAAGAGATTAGCACATCCCTTGAACTCCACCAATACTGAGTCAGTGGATACAACTCTCCTCTTGCAGCTGGAAACCCTCTATCCTTGATGCAAAGTACAGCCTCCTCCTGTAATTAAACTGGACCTGCACATAAATAACAATCGGTAGGAGAATATATTGAGCATCAGGACGTAAAACAGTTAAATTGTCCTGTTACCTGGGTATAAAACTTGACAAGTCTTCAAAAAATGAAATTTTCCGGAGAAGAAGAGAAAGGATAAGAAGTAAACCAAAAGCCTCTTTCACTGGTGCTCTTAGACTGAATCATCCCTTATAGTGAAATACCTCAAAATGTGGATATTACACCTATTGTATGGGTACCCAGCCAACGAACAACAACGTAACCCATCTGTCTTTCAGTTTCGCTATACCTGTTCTCCCCCTATAGACGATCATGGAATGGAATTGTAGTGGTCATTATCACCACCTGGCTAAACTCTTGGTTTGTTCCTCTTCTCCACCATACATGATACACACTGCAAGTATTGTGATTATTGGAAGAGCACCTTCCTGCAATTGAAAACTGCTATCTTTGGAAATAATTGAACAAACATGAAAAAGGCTTCAGTAGGCATTGGCACATTAGTACTTATTTTCATTGTTTCCAACAAGAAGTGTCTAGTAACCACAGTTTAGTCAGCTATCAGCCGCCTTTAGTGAATTAGCAGTCTTGTTAAAAGTTGATTCTTAACTCTCTACAGTAAATCGTTGATTTCTTAGGATGGATAGGATGTGTGATTGCTGTGTATGGACACAGGAGGAGCTGGCCACTGTTCACGAACAGCTGAACATGCTGATGGCCATGGTCAGCCGTCTTCAGGCTGCTGCCTCAGAGTGTAGCAGCAGTGGGGAGTCCTGTGCGTTGCATGGTACACCCCAGGTGTTACATGCTTCATCCACGGTCTCTGCTGTTGAGACATATTCGCAGGTACCGGGTGCGGTTGGGCCACCCTCTCCCCATGGGGAGTGGCGGGTTCAACAGCGTTCGTGTTGCACGAGATGGAGGGTCAATGTGGAGGCTGGCCGTGTGGCATTGCCCGCTCTGCCTGTGAGTGGACTTGTGGCCGCTCCTTCAGCAAGGTCCAAGGTCCGAGCAGGCACATGGGGGGGGGGGGGGGGGGGATTTTTTAGCGATTGTGAGCTCCAATGTTAGGCGGATGATGGAGTGCCTTAGGGAAGTAGTGGAAAGGTCAGGGAAGAAGGCCAGTGTTCACTCTGTCTGTTTGCCGGGGGTCTCATCTGAGATGCGGAGGAGGCCCTGCCGGCGTCGATAGAGAGCACTGGGTGCACCTGACTGCAAATTGTTGCTCAAGTCGGCACCAATGACTCCTGCCTTCTGGGTTCAGAGGTATCCTCAGTTCATACAGGCAGTTGACGGAGTTGGTGAAGGCAGAAAGCCTTGCTCGTGGGGTGGAATCTGAGCTAACTATTTGTAGGTCGTTCCTAGAACCAATTGCAGTCCTCTGGTTTGGAGCCGAGTGGAAGGCTTAAACCAGAGGCTCAGACGATTCTGCGGAGATTATGGGTGCAAATTTCTCGACCTCCGCTATCAGGTGGAGAAATGTAGGGTCCCCCTGCATAGGTCAGGTGTGCACTACACGCAGGAAGCGGCTACAAGGGTAGCGGAGTATGCGTGGAGTGCACATGTGGGTTTTTTAGGTTAGAGAATTCCCTCCCTAGACCCGACAAGATGTCTTCTGAGACGCGACAAGATAGCAGTAGGCAAAACGTAACAGGGAATGGCAATGTTAATGTGGTAATAGTAAACTGCAGGAGCGTCTATAGAAAGGGCCCAGAACTGCTCTCATTAATAAACGGTCACAATGCCCACATAGTACTAGGGACAGAAAGTTGGCTGAAACCAGATGTAAACAGTAATGAAATTCTAAACTCAGATTGGAATGTATACCGCAGGGACAGGCTGGACAGTGAAGGGGAGGCGTGTTTATAGTGATAAAAAGTGCAGTAGAATTGAAGGAAATTAAAAGAGATCCGAAATGTGAAATAATTTGGGTGAAGGTCATGGTTAAAGCAGGCTCAAACATGGTAATTGGATGTCTCTATAGGCCCCCTGGCTCAGCAGCTGTTGTGGCTGAGCACCTGAAGGAAAATTTGGAAAATATTTTGAATAGATTTCCCAACATTGTTACAGTTCTGGGTGGAGATTTTAAGTTACCAGATATAGACTGGGAGACTCGAACGTTTATAACGGGTGGCAAGGGCAAAGAATCCAGTGAAATTTTTTTAAGTGCATTATCTAAAAACTTCCTTGAGCAGTTAAACAGAGAACCGACTCCTGGCGATAACATATTAGACTTCTAGTGACAAACAGACCCGAACTATTTGAAAAAGTTAACGCAGAACAGGTAATCAGTGATCATAAAGCAGTTACAGCATTGATGATTCCAGCCGTAAATAGAAATATTAAAAAAGGTAGGAAGATTTTTTTGTTTAGCAAAAGTGACAAAAAGCAGATTTCAGAGTACTTGACGGCTCAACACAAAAGTCTTATCTCAAGTACAGATAGTGTTGAGAATCAGTGGACAAAATTCAAAACCAGAGTACAATATGCGTTAGATGAGAATGTGCCAAGCAAGATCGCAATAGAAGGAAAAGAGCCACTGTGGTAAAACAGAGTTAGAAAACTGCTACAGAAGCAAAGGGAACTTCACAGCAAACATAAACATAGCCAAAGCCTTGCAGACAAACAAAAATTACATGAAGCGAAATGTAATGTGAGGAGGGCTATGCGAGAGGCTTTCAATGAATTCAAAAGTAAAGTTCTATGTACTGACTTGGCAGAAAATCCTAAGAAATTTTGGTCTTATGTCAAAGCAGTAGGTGGATCAAAACAAAATGTCCAGACACTATGTGACCAAAATGGTACTGAAACGGAGGATGACAGACTAAAGTCCGAAATACTAAATGTCTTTTCCAAAGCTGTTTCACAGAGGAAGACTGCACTGTAGTTCCTTCTCTAGATTGTCGCACAGGTGACAAAATGGTAGATATTGAAATAGATGACAGAGTGATAGAAAAACAATTAAAATTGCTCAAAAGAGGAAAGGCCACTGGACCTGATGGGATACCAGTTCAATTTTATACAGAGTACGTGAAGGAATTTGCCGCCACCCCCCCCCCCCCCCCCCCCATCCCCCCTTCTTGCAGCAGTGTACCATAGGTCTCTAGAAGAGACCCATTCCAAAAAGGCACAGGTCATCCCCGTTTTCAAGAAGGGACGTCGAACAGATGTGCAGAACTATAGACCTATATCTCCAACGTTCGAGTATAATGACTTTTCTGGAGACTAGAAATCTACTCTGTAGGAATCAGCATGGGTTTCGAAAAAGACAATGATGTGAAACCCAGCTCGCGCTATTCGTCCACGACATTCAGAGGGCCGTAGACACGGGTTCCCAGGTAGAAGCCGTGTTTCTTGACTTCAAGGCGGTCGATACAGTCCCCCACAGTCGTTTAATGAAAAAAGTAAGAGCATATGGACTATCAGACCAATTGTGTGATTGGATTGAAGAGTTCCTAGATAACAGAACGCAGCATGTCATTCTCAATGGAGAGAAGTCTTCCGAAGTAAGAGTGATTTCAGGTGTGCCGCAGGGGAGTGTCATAGGACCATTGCTATTCACAATATATATAAATGACCTTGTGGATAACATCAGAAGTTCACTGAGGCTTTTTGCGGATGATGCTGTAGTATGTCGAGAGGTTGTAACTAAGGAAAATTGTCCTGAAATGCAGGAGGATCTGCAACGAATTGACGCATGGTGCAGGTAATGGCAGTTGAATCCCAATGTAGACAAGTGTAATGTGCTGCGAATACATAGAAAGAAAAATCCATTATCATTTAGCTACAATATAGTAGGTCAGCAACTGGAAGCAGTAGGCATTAGGAGTGATTTAAAATGGAATGACCATATAAAATTAATCGTCGGTAAAGCAGATGCCGGAGTAGGATTCATTTGAAGAATCCTAAGGAACTGCAGTCCGGAAACAAAAGAAGTAGGTTACAGTACACTTGTTCGTCCACTGTTTAAATACTGCTCACCGGTGTGGAATCCGTACCAGATAGCGTTGATAGAAGATGCAACGGAGAGCAGCACGCTTCGTTAGAGGATCATTTAGTAATTGCGAAAGCGTTACGGAGGTGATAGATAAACTCCAGTGGAAGACACTGCTAGAGAGACGTTCAGTAGCTCGGTACGGGCTTTTGTTGAAGTTTCAAGAACATACCTTCACCGAGGAATCGAGCAGTATATTGCTCCCTCCTACATGTATCTCACGAAGAGACCATGAGGATAAAATCAGAGAGACTAGAGCCCACACAGAGGCATACTGACAATCTTTCTTTCCACGAACAATACGAGACTGGAATAGAATGGAGAACCGATTGAGGTACTCGAGGTACCCTCTGCCTATGCACTGTTGGGTGGCTTGCGGAGTGTGGATGTAGATGTTAGTACAGTCATCCACTTTTAGCGAGCTTGTAGTACCCGATACCGTACTCAAGGATGCTGCCTTTAGTATCCAGCAGTATGCCTGTGTAATGATTTGCAGCTCATACCTTCCTCCAGTAGAGGCATATTTTATCAGGAGGTGGGAGAACTATTTCATTTATCACCCCTCCCCTTTACATTGCCAAGTGTTTTCAGCACTCGTAATTATCTATTGGACAGCAAGGTCAATGACTAGAATGACTTCTCCCAGATTTCAGCACCTGAGGAATACATGAATCCCCCTTGCCTTTTAGTGCTACTCGTGCCATCTTTTCTGCAATCAACTCAATGCTCTGCAGTTCTACTCTCACACCTATGATACAGTGGCTTGTCCTTAGTGTCAGTTACCCATCAATACCGCATTTAAAATCCACTGATACTCTTATGCGGTGACCCCTTTGAAAAGTGTGTTCGGACAGATACTCCTTCTGAAGCCTATATCATTACAGAGGAACTTTGAATTACATTTTTTGTGATTCTACACTGTAAATTCGTAGCCCCTTGTGAGATACCCATACGATCAATGCTAAAAATTTCCCATTTTTTTTGTTTCTTGCTACTAACGTTTACCTCGATTCTACATTTTTACTCGAAATCTCGCTTGACTTCGGCCCATTCTCTTCCTATTGACATTTTATGTGACTGAACAAGTTGTAAGTGGCACAAAAGACAGACAATTTGCATCAAGGATCATCGCAACAAGGTTGTGGAATTTCCCACATGAACATCATGGATTTTGATGTAATTTTGTATGAACAATTGCACATGTTTTCAAAGAACATTGGTATACTTTCATAATCATTAATTCAATACTTCCTGATATATAGTCATTTGTTTGACCCCGTAGTTCAGCTATCAACAGTGCATCCTTGAGTTTTCAGAAGTTTCGAGGCATATTATCTCCAGTAATATTTTCTTTCAAGAAATAAAACTAGGTCATCTTGTACAACATTTTGCGCTCTGTTAAGTGAAATAATAATAAAAAAATTCCTGAGTGATTTACATGTGAGTAATTTGAAGCAAAGTCCGTCAGAAATATAGATGCTCCAAAAGAGTGTGAAGTTTAGCTTTTTATATCTCCAGAAGTAATTGTGGGATACGCCTGAAACATTGCACCTAATAACTTAACAATACAAGGTCTCACAATATAACATTTCATTTCCTTATTACTTTCCAGTTATTGAGTGAAAAGTTGACAATTATTATAAAAATACCAGAAATGGCTATTTTACCGACTTTTACAAGTCTTTTGCAAATTCTTTTAAACAGTTTACATTAGAAAAATCATGTTCCAAACCATCTAAAAACTGAAACTTCCTGGCAGATTAAAACTGTGTGCCCGACCGAGACTCGAACTCGGGACCTTTGCCTTTCGCGGGCAAGTAGAGCACTTGCCCGCGAAAGGCAAAGGTCCCGAGTTCGAGTCTCGGTCGGGCACACAGTTTTAATCTGCCAGGAAGTTTCATATCAGCGCACACTCCGCTGCAGAGTGAAAAATCTCATTCTGGAAACATCCCCCAGGCTGTGGCTAAGCCATGTCTCCGCAATATCCTTTCTTTCAGGAGTGCTAGTTCTGCTTGGTTTGCAGGAGAGCTTCTGTAAAGTTTGGAAGGTAGGAGACGAGGTACTGGCAGAAGTAAAGCTGTGAGTACCGGGCATGAGTCGTGCTTCGGTAGCTCAGATGGTAGAGCACTTGCCCGCGAAAGGCAAAGGTCCCGAGTTCGAGTCTCGGTCGGGCACACAGTTTTAATCTGCCAGGAAGTTTCATATCAGCGCACACTCCACTGCAGAGTGAAAATCTCATTCTGGAAACATCTAAAAACTATGTTTGGTTTTGCAATGTGAGCCTATTGGGCCCTAAAAAAAGAATGACAAGATGGCTGTGCATTGAAAATGGGGCCCATATTATGCTGGTACTCAAATCTGACACAGTTTATTATGTTTTACATTTGTTCATTATTCCCTTGGGAGATAATATCAAAAGTCTTGATGACTAGGAAGTGAGATAAAGTCTGAATAACTCAAAAAACTTCAAAAAAGGGGGGTATTTTGTCAAGACTCATCAAGACATATTTCAGTCGACAAAGACATCGTAAATATCATTACCACTCCCCACCCCACCCCTCTTCCCTCCCAGAATAATGTACCTCCCAGAATAATGTACCATTGTTCCATAGTGTGGGTATGGGTGAAGGCGTGGGGGAGGGCTGTGCCAAGGTGCTATTGATGGAGTTGGTTGTGGTGTGATGGCAAATGGTGCCAACCAACCCATATTTCAACCTTCCTGAACCACCGAGAACATCTGTCAAAAAACTGAAGGTAGGATGTCCAACCAGTGGCGCAGGTGGGTGCAGCGAGGGTACTGTTGTGGACTTCAAAGTTTTTGTGGCTGATTCAGACTCAATATTCGTCACTGATGTCGTCGCTGTGAACTGTGATTGCCAATACTGCAGTAGTGGCTGTGTAGGCAGGGAGTGATTAACTTCCATGGCAGTATCGTCTGATGGCCTATGCACCCGAATGTCAGAAACGGCGAGAGCTGCTTGGGCACAGCAGGCTGGGTTGCAGAGAGAGTGTCTGAAAATGAAAATCTACAACTGGAACACAGTAATCACAAAAACATAGTTGATTTTGATGCCATCAGTGGGTGCCTGTTTAGCCACGAGTGGTATAATGAAGTGACTCTGACGGATTCCCAGTTTTGAAGCTTGTTAATGTCATGATAGAAAACTCATTTCTTTGTGTGGAACTTCGTTGCGAAGTTGGCGTCTGAAGCATGCTGTTGAGGGCAAAATAGATGCAGCAGAGATAACGAACATGTGATAATTCTGCTGGTGAAGCATTGTGAAATGGCATACTATAGATGCTGAGAAACAGCAACAACCAAGTGTTTTCCATCCCTTTTTGTTGGCAAAAATGTTGAAATTTCTTTAAAGAAAACTGATGACCAGTGCCCGAAATTCTTGTTCGTGCCAAACATTCTAAACAAGACATTCTAAATGAAAGAGCTTTTATAGTGTCGAATTCAGTGAATTATGAATGGATACCTACAGCACACATCAGTGATAATCGGCCACAATGCGTTCCAGAAGGGACCAGGAAAATCGGTGTGGATGCGTTGCCAAGGACTGCTAGGTTGAGACCAATTAAAAAATTCCTGGTGCAGCAGTGCCTGTTGCATGGCAGGTTGTCTGCATTTGAATGCTGTGCCATAGAGTGATACAGAATTTTATACTGGTAATTTATATGATGTAGTGATCAGCTTTGCAGCTTCTGTGTTGTACAGTCAGGCACATCTTTTGTCATATGAAAAAGAGCAGCCAGCGGCTTGTGACCTATCATGAGAAAAAAAATTTCTGCATTGCAGATACTGACGAAGTTTCTTGATCCCGCAGATGATGGCTAAGCCTCAATTCAGACAGAAATGGGTGGGCACAGTGGCTTGGTAGCGGTGAGTCAGGGATGTGACACAGACGGGGCATGAGCACTCAACATTGAATAGACACTGTCAGACAGAATGGGACCATTGTGCTAAGAGTGGATCAGAATATGCAGTCTTCATAACACAACTCGTAAATGTTGAGCAACGAAGATCATCTTTGGTGCATTGATAATGTTTCAAGAAAGGAAAAGAAGTATGGCACATTCAACATAATGAAAAAACTGAACATGTGTTCCGAAAATTTCCAGCACTTTCACAGAATGTCCCAAAAGTGTATTGTGTTGAAAAAAGTGAAGCACAGCATACAGAGAAGAGTAATGAACCTAGAATTTTTTTTGGTGTGATTTTCACTTGAATGTTCACTTCAGTATTTTGTGAGATGTTCAGAGTATTAGGACTCTTTCCCAAAATCTGATCACTCATAAATATCTCACAGTAGTAGACCAGAAATCTTCATCACAGGGTGTAGTTTCCTACCACATTAGCCCTTATAGTGAGTAACAAAATGTCCTCTCTGCCAGACAACTAGATTCCAGTCATTGTCAGTGTCAAGGACAACAAATCCCTTCCATGCAAGACAGAACCAGAGGATTTCAGGTATCTTAGTGCACTAGACCAAGGGTGGCACACAGCCCCATTCAAAGTAACAGAGTATGTCTGGCTACACTTGTCATATGATAGACCTTCTACACTAAGGAGAAAGGAAAGTCATAATGTCCAGCAAAGATAATGTTAAGTTTTCTATATCTTGTGTGATAAAACAGGCTATTTTCCTGTGTCACAAATATGGTTCTGATTGTTGTTATTCTGATTGATTATAACATATAAATAACATTTATAGCTGATATTCTCACAAAATATCTTGTTATTTTTACGTAATTAAAGCTCAAAAATCGTTAAATATCAAGATCTGATTACATGATCGAAAACGCTCTGTTATTACCTGATGTTCTGGTGGCATCACAGGCTATGAGTAAGACAAAGCTATACGTTTGTTAAGGAGTGTTAGCTGAAGTTGCTAGGGTTTTACATAATGTTTCTGCAAACAGTTTAACTGTTTAGTGACAGAAAGTGCAATTATAATTTTTAAGTAACAGTGGAAAGGAATTCTATGAACGCTGATAATGGAAGCCTAGCGAAACTTTGTGTATTTATGCCCCACCCATTTTGAACGGTGAAATGTGCAGTGACAGACATTATGTTCTCTGCTCCCTGCATCATTAAACTTGCTCATAACAAAAGATTTGTAGAACTTTGGCAAATAGGTATATTGTAATTAGATTGTCAACTGTCAGTCGTGAGCTATGCCCCAAGCACAATAAAATTATTCTTGGCAAAACGTATTGCTGATTTCCTATGTTGAAGAAACTGAGAGACAGCCTATAGCAGGTGTTCGGTGGCATAACGAATAGTGCATCAGACTGCAGATAAAAAGGTCAAATCCTGGAAGCATTAAACATTTTTAAAAGTTTTACATGAAATATGAAAATAGCATTAGCAAAAGAAAATGTAGCAGTTGTTTCGATTGTGGGATTTTTTAAATATATAATTTGACATTAGTCCTAGTCTGAGAAATGGACAACAGAAGATAAATGCATTTACTTTGCGGACAGACAGTTGATGTTTTTGGAAAGCATTGCCAATACTGAAGATATAACCACACTCTCAGAGTACAAAGAGATGTAGAACAATGAGGTTATACGGAGCGATATAAAGTGTATACAACATGCAGATTACACAAACATAAGGGGTGTGATGTTAGTGAGTGTAAACTGATGTTAATATCTGAAGCAGACTTACTTCATCGTTATGTAAGATGATGACACTGTAAAAGTTTAAACAATAAGTACCCTAACTGGACAGTTTGAAGATAAAAATGTTGTTTCTAATAAAGTATAAAGTGTGTGGTCACATTAGCTAGAAAATATCTTTTTGAAAGTGATGTGTGTTAATGGCAATTGCAAATGTAAGGGCATGTAAACAGCAAAGAAAACACAACAATGTTCTGTTTCTGATCAGTGTGATGAAGTTTTGTAAGTATGATTTGGTTTTCACCTCAGAGGACTGTTGAGTCGTTTTACAAATAAGTTAGGAATATTTTTTTCAGGTTAGATTTGAACCTGCGATCTATGGACATTGTCCTATAAAATTTGATGGTCTACCACTCTAACAACTGAACAACTGAGGTGTCATTGGATAACAGCTGCAATCTGCGTGAAAATTCTATGAGACGACGTGGCCATCTGGATGCGCTTTTAATAACTGTACTCATGTCTTGAACACACTTTTGTTTTTCATCAATCTTACACATTTAGATTTTCTGCCATTTTTAAAGGCATTACTATGAGAGTCACAAAAACAGTAGATACATTCTCGAGCATGAGACAAGTGCAAACGTGTGATGAAAAATAAGTGTGCTCAAGACGTAAGTAAGGTTATTAAAAGTAGTTGGGTAAAATGACAATTTTCATTAAGTGTTTAATTTCATTGAATCACACTATCTTTCATTGTAACAGTGGGAGAGCATATATCGGAGGCAAGTTAATGTTAACTTCACTGTGCAACATATTTTTAGTTGACTAACTGGACTTCTGTCTCATCGTGGTGGCAATTTGCCTGTACAGTGCATCTTATTCTCTGGAACACTCAAAAACAACTTTTTAGAAGTTTTCGAAAACGTATTTGCACAGTATGGTACCACACACCATTTGTAACCCATTTTCTGAAATGTAAATCACAAAACAAGACATCACTGAATTAGCATTATGGCAGTAGGGGCAGTGAGCTAGCCAGTGACATCACAGCCACATGAGTCGATTGGAGCGTTTTAGTGGGCTTTAAAATTATTTGAATTTCATTTTCATTTTTATAAAAGAATATTCAAATTTGAGAGGGGGAAAAAGTGTGGTAGGAACATAAAATGACGTAATTAATCATTTAAGACAATTTCCAGAAAACAGTCAAAATACCCTACTCTGCCAGTAAAAAGTCGTGAGAAGAAAGCCATACTTGAGAAGTGCCAGCATATCCCAGTTGATAAAATGAATTTTCAATGAGCAAGTAAAAAGTGAATAGTAGATTTGCACATCTGTCGGAACCCAGTGATTGAGGACAGAGAAAGTAATGCTGACTGTACGTATTTAGTGCAGCTGCAACAGGAATAGTCTTAAATTTTTCCTTATCTTCTGTTGCTGTTTGTGCAGATGTGTATTCAAATAAATATTATGTATTTTGACCAATGTTGTTGTACTTTCTCGAAATAAGGTTTCTATATCTGTGATAAGTAGTACATAAAAACTTGAGTGTTTGAGCTGCACAATATTGTAACTGCATAGATTCGGCATCATTTGTTCGGGAAAATAAAATATAGTGCTTTTTTAAATTTTTTTATAGATAACATAAGTAATTGTGCAATAACTGTTACAAAAATATGTAAAATGGCATTTTATCTCGTGTGCACTGCCTGCATTAAGAAGGCCCAAAAAGGTATGCATGAAATAGTAGAACACAGAATACTTTAGATACGTCAATAAGATATATCAGTAGTAAAAGCCATTTTTCATTCATTGCTTGCTGGAACACATGCCTTTTGTTCGACAGTATGTGAGCAAAAATAGTTATTGAATGTTTCGTGAATGAAACTGGTAGTGTAGGCAAGAAAACGTTACGTATACAGTATATAGCCAGCTCTGCTGCTGGATTTATGATTGTCTACCTCTAGTTTTAAAATGAAAATAACTTTTAATGTAATGTTAACTTAAAATGTGATTGTAAGTGCCTTCACAAACTGAACATGAAAGATAGATGAGCCACAAATCCGCATAGTGTGTGGTCATAACATCAAGTGTTGTACGTTGTACCATGTTGCGGCCAAATGTCAAAAAGCCACTTTTTTACTCAGGACTGGATAGTGGTATCACTCTTTTTCTCCACTTAAAAACAATTTTAATATGTTAATTGCTATGTTCTAAAACCCATCAAACATAAACTGGCCAGCGACTATGTTCTTCACTGCAAACTTTTCCAAATATGCCCAATAGTTTACATATTTGGGAAGTTACAAAATAGTGACTGACAATAATGAAAATAAATCCAGTGCACTATCAAGTTGTGATGTCAGACTCTATGATGTCAGAAAAACGTTTTGAATAGTTTCTTCAAAATTGAATGAGAGAGACTGCATTGAAGAGATCATGAACAAATTCCAAAACAGTGGTTTTTAAATTTTTATGTGATAAAAATTTTACTGAGAAACAATGTACACAAGTCAATGTAGCTTTGCTTCAAGTACATAGTTTCTTATTTATTTATTTTTGAGGCACATAGGATGACTCCAAATTAACCATCTTGTGCGCCGTGTCCTCAAATGTGGACACTTAAATTTCGGGTCATTTCTGTCATCATTCACATCTGAGGTGATCGTAAAAGCACAGGCACCTCATATGAGGACCTACAATAGTTGCAAGAATGTCTCCTAGATGGCAGTGTTGGTGGTTGGCACGTGGAAACCTTAGATTTGTCACTCCATTTTTGATATAATTACGGAGCTGTGTTGTGAAAGTTTGACATTGTTCTGTGAGAAAAGTACTGCTCTCTCTGGAAAGCTATGTGTTATAATACGTTTGATAATACTTATTACAAATTATTTGACACTTTTTGCACATATCTGAATCGTATAAATGTTTTTCATAAAAATTACTTGTGTCCTCATTTGAGGACTTTATCTGCCAAGATGACTTTACACTACTGTCTTCAGTACATACAGAGTATTGTCTTTTTTCTCCTCTGTTTTATAGTACCTTATTTTACTGTATGTGGCTCTCGGTCACGTAGTCAGTTTTGATGTATACTAACATAGATAGTGGCTGGAGACAAACATTAGAAAATTAGTTCGATATGCGTACATGATTTTATAGTTATTTTCCAAAAAGTGAGTAAATCTATATTATGCCTTTAGGATGACAGACAGGCTGCATTCATCAGCCAAGATATTTGAGGACGATAGAATTCGTTCAAATAAAGAACGAAGTAAGAACTTTCGCCAGATTATAAGTGATGCGGAAATTCTACAGGTTTTGGAAGCTGACTCAGAAGATGATTTGGGTTGTAGTGATGACTCTGACATCGACCCATCATTTGAAGTGGACCTCATCACTGATACTTGTAATATATCTTCAGAAACAAGTGACACTGACAATGAAAATTTTCCCAACAATGAAACAAGTGCAACAAATCGTACTGAGGTTGAAAATTAAATTTGAAGAGATCCTTCTGAACCAGGAATATAAACAAAATGTCCTAAAAGGCATGTGATTTGGTTCAGTGAATTGGACAAGTCAGTTATTGTGCCTCCATTTACTGGAAAAGCAAAAGTGTGCATTACTGGAGAAAGTCCCCTTGATTTCTTTATGGAGCTATTTCCAGAGAAACTCTTAGCTGCAGTAGATGAGCAGACCAACTTATATGTGCATCAGAAAGGAAAAGAATTTTTCTCTACTTCTGTTTCTCAACTGAAGATATATTTTGGAATAACACTCGTAATGACTTACTTGAGATATCCAAGAATACGACAGTATTGGTCTGAGGAAACTGGCTTAAGCATGAACTTGGTTGCTGATGCTATGCCGTGCTGGAGATATGAAGAACTGTGCCGTTTCCTACATTTCAAAGATGTTTCTACAATTCCTCCTGACAAAGCTATCTGATTACAATCAATTTTGGAAGCCCTGCATGATAACTATCACAGGGCTCTCAAACCTGAAGAATTTCAGTGTTGTTGAGATGGTGATTTTGTTCAAAGGGACATCATCATTGAAGCAGTATTTTCCCAAAAAGCCCAAGAAATGGGGCTACAAAATGTGGGTGCGTGCAGGTGTGTCTGGTTATGTTTATTGCTTCAAACTGTTTCAGTGCACTGGAGGAGGATGCAGTAATATCTCAGAATTTGGGGCAGCAGGAGATTTTGTGCTCCATGTGTCATGACATTCATGGAAAGAACCACAAAGTATATGCTGACAGTCTCTTCAGTAGCATTCCCTTGGTGCTAAAACTGAAAGAGCTAAACATATGGTATGTTGGTACCATTCGCGATAACAGACTGGAGGGAGCAGATAAAAAACTGAAGTTGGCAAAAGAATTACAGAAGAAGGGACGTGGCAGTTCCTCAGTAGTGACATCAACAGAAGGCGTTACTGTCACGAGATGGATTGACAATTCACCTGTAACTGTTGTATCGTCATATGCTGGAAGAGAACCTGAAGGTGTTGCAACCCGATTTTCTCGAAAGGAAAAGAAGTTTATAGAGATCAAAAGACCCAACTGCATTGGTGGAGTTGACCTAATGGATTCTTTGGTGACCCTCTATAGAAATGACACCAGAAATCTTAGGTGGTGCGTGAGGATTTTCTACCACATGCTAAATGTGACTGTACTAAATGCATGGATACTGTGGAGGATGAGTGAAAAAGAAAATATGGATTTGTTAGCATTCAAAAGTAGTCGCCTCTGGGCTAATATACAAACTGAAAGCAGAGATTACAAGAAAGAGTAGAGGCAGGCCATCAGATGAAAGCCCATTGCTGTCTGTACAATCAAAATAGAGAGCCTGTCATGCGGTACCCAACGAATTACGCTTCGATGGTGGATCAAACTGGCCAGCGAACTCGGGTGGTTCCAATGCCAACAGGTGTCACGATCGGGACTACCGTTGGAAAACCCGTTACATTTGTGAAAAGTGTAAAGTTGCTGTGTGCCCTGAGAGCATCAAACAATTACATTGTCGACAAAATACAAAATAGTGCACACTGTTCATGTATTCTTTGATATTACTAATAAATGTTATATGTAAAACGTTTGAGTTTTTGTGTTCTTTGTCCTCATTTGAGGACGCCTTGCTGTTGGTCTATGGAATTATTATTATTTATTTATTTTAGATAATTTATGATGAAGTATGTATAAGGTAGGTCTTAAGGAACCAAATAATGTATTAGAAATTATTTTCAATGTTGGGTTGATAATTCGTGCATGAGAGGGTTAATGAGAACAGCAGTGCACCACTTGGACATCTCCGCCACATGTCCCTTTTGTATACTACATGTGGTGACAAACAGACATGGCGCAGACCACGATGAGGTGCATTCCTGCCACGCCACCTCTTTGCGATTTGCTTAATTTGTTAACATGGAGGTGATGTGAAACAGCCCCATGTCTCCACCAGACGTCCGCACCATGCTAAGATTTCCTTTTCCAGCTGACTGTAGTTGACTTGGCCCATGGTCAACATCTTAGATGCAAATTTTGTGGATCATTCACTGTTTCCAACCTTTTGAGATAAAACCACACCTATTGCATCAACTGCAAGCACTAGTGGCTGTTGCAGGTTGAAACGAATAATCCATGGGTGACTAGGCAATGCATTTTTCAACTTATGAAATGATTGTTTCATTTTCCTGTCAATTAGAAAGGGGGATTTTTACACCAGAGGTGTTTTGGTGATAACCAGATGAGGTGCCCATTGACGAGCAGGAATATGTATAAACACACAAATTTGTTCCAACCTTTTGAGTTCGGAAGCAGCTTGATTGCAAATGGCGGGAGGCACCAGATGTGCTGGTAGAACTTGGGTCAAGTATTTGAGTGCAATGTCTGCTTGAAAATTATTCTTTGCATGCCCCAATGTGCCACTGAACAAATGTCCACATTAATGAATGCTGGCATGGGAAACGTGTACATCAATAGCGTGCACGTAGTAATGAATATCTAATCCAAACAAATCAACTGCATCCATGTCAGAAATATTGGGACTCGAGCATGATTGAACTACTGTGAATGGCACTGATGTAGTTGTATTATCTCATTGTTTTCCTTGCAAAATGCATGTTCCAAGAAAAATTACTGTGTCTGTTGTAGGCTGTGAGGTGCACACATGAGCTGAGTGTGTTCCAGTTGCCTGTAAGCAGTGTGATTAATCAGTGTGATTGAAGCACCACTATACAACTGAAATGGTACAGTTTGATTGCAGATCTGTAAAGATATGAATAGTTTATGGTTTGGTCTGTGAATATGGCTGTCATTCATGACTTTCAGAAGAATCTATTGTGCGAGAGACAGAGCCTTTCACTTTTTGTGCATGCGAGGAGACTTGGTTTATTGGCTTGCAGCTGTCGTCAGCATGAGCTATGCGTAGAACTAGTTGCGGTGAGTGTTTTGCCAACAGGCACAAATTCTGCAGCCTATTGTACTTCCTACCTTTGGTTACATCATTGAGACAAGGATTGTGACACTTTAGAATCTCAACATGTATTCTGTGGTCCACAAGATTCTGAATAACGGCATCATGAAGCATTTCATCTTGAAAAGAAGCTCCACAAGTGCAGTTGAATGTACTGTTTCTAGTCATGCCCTGGGGTTCAGCGATCCATTTCTTTGTAAGACTAATTACTATAACGATGGTTTCAAAAAGTTTGAAACATACAACAGCTGCATGAATCTGAAATTCAAAAAATTCTTATACTTTCCAAACAGATTCCTCACAGGGTAGCGTTTGGGCTTCTTTTAGTAAGCTGGTCAGTGGATGTAGAGATGCATGCAGATGAGCAGGCGTAGTTATCAAAATGGAACAGTACAGAATGCTGTTACAGAGGGAGCACGTGAAGCATGGCATGGGGAGAGGCACTGACTTAGGTGTTTAGTTGTTGGCGGTGATAAGTCTTTCCCGGCAGTTCTTATGCTGATTTCAGCTATCTCAGACCAGTCCCTCTTCTCCCCCTGAGATTGCCTTTTTCGATCCTTCTACAACCAAAGTCACTAAGAGTGCTGAATCACATGAACTTATGGGAGTGGTGTGGGACATACTTTTTGCAGTTGGCAGATGGCAAAATTAGATGTGCTTTGTAGTGATCTAATAGTGCACCATTTGGTGAGCTCAGTGTCCTTGCCTTCCACTTGAATGCTGTGTGTTGCCATTGACGATTAGAGTTGTTGCCATTGACTATTAGAGTGCAGAGGTTTCACAGCGCTGCCTGTCGTTGCCCACGCCAAGCTTGGTGAGTACCTGTTAATCAAAATGTCATAATCTGCACTCAGAACATTTGTCAGGTTCTTTGTCACTTTCCTTTTGTACCTATTCCCACTCAATGGGCACACCGGTGTTTGTGTCCTGATGGTCATTTAGCGCATTTTCGACAGGAATGCCAACTTTTTGTGAGGTCTGCTGCAATATATGTCATTTTGCAACAGTTTTGTGACAGCAAGCTGTGGGACAGATGTCAAAGTCTCCAGTGTTTCCCCTGGACTTGGAGGCCGTCTCAGATCCCCCTAAGCATCGCTCCAGCATTTTATGCTGTCATTGGTAGTGGATAGTCGACTGTTTGGCAGGTTAACACAGCAGCAAAGGTCAGCCTTATTAACGCAGATACATACACACTCTTGGGCTGCCCTGTGCTGCGACAGCCACTACATCAAGTTGTGTCTTACAGTGAACAGTGAATTCCTTTGAGGTATGCATCTTTGCTTGTTATAAAAATGTGGAATGGCAACTTATATTGTTAGCAGTAAATTCACAATTTGGACAAAATGTTTTTCAGTTAGACCCTTTTCCATTTTGGCTTCAGGGTAGTTGATAAAAGTCTCAGTGGTCCCCTTTCCAGATTTGGATTCCATGGTATTGTCATAAGACCTGCTGTTTGTGAATGCCGTGGCTTGGGCAGAAAATTTTGAGACAGACATCTCACTTAAGTAATTGTTGATACCTAACTTTTGTTGTCCCTACCCTATACCCTTTGCCGTGTGACAGTCAAGACTGAGTCGCAGCATTGGCAGGACCTCAGCGTTGTTTCTCCTATTTTATTGAGTTAGTGGGCTTCTCCTATTTCGTTGAATTGGTGGGCCACCCGTTTAATGGTGATCCAGAAACCAGACAGCATCGTGCAATTTTTCGATAATTTTAAACAGTCAGCCAGCCAGCTCACATTGTGTTGCAGATTCATATGAAGTTCTGTGGCCAGAGGAGTTGCTATCAAAGTTGTAAGGAGGTCAGTATTGTTCACACATCAACTTGCGCGATACGTATCTGTGGCTGCTGGCTGTGGCTTCTTGGAATTTCTTTGTGCACAACACTTGCTTTGAGCTTTACCACTCAAATTCTTGTCTTTTGGAATCTCATCTGTGCTGGGAATTTATCAACAATACTTCGAGGAGTTGATTCAGGACATTCCCTGTTGTGTAAACTACCACAACATCATCTGAGCATCAGTCTATACACGAGAGGAGCATTTACGAAATATTCAGGCAGTTTTCCAATACCTTCTGGAAAATGGCCTTTGTTGCAAGATGGTGCATTGTTTGGATCATGTGCTTGATGCCCTTCCACAATGTTCATGTGGTCTGGATTGGCAACAGGAATTTCAGTCTCTCAAGCTGTTTGTGTTCTGCTTTCTGTTTGGCTTCCTTTATGCCAGGGAAACTGTCGATGAATCACAGTCTGGTGTTGATGTGGTTCTGTCCCTTCGGAAGTCAGGTGGCACCAAACAGCCCATCACTCAAGCGTTTAAGATATTTTTTGCGGTGCAACATAACTACTCACAAATGGAAAAGGAGGTGCTAGCATGGAGCGTAGTTGTTATTCATCAACGACCGCAATACCCTAGTTTCCTTATTCAGCTATCGCTGTGGTTTACTGGATTGGACTGCCCACTGGTCGCAGAGGTAGGTTGCGATTCTCTTTCTCAGCAATTACTGTTAGGACATTTGTTGCCTGTCCACTGCCCAGCATGCTAATGCAAATGCACTACTACAGTTGTGGGTTGGCCCCATTCGGAGTTAAATTGACAGAAGGCTCTAGTTCTTGGTTTGGATGGCACCTTTCAGCAAACATTGCTTGGTTTATCCTTTGATTGTGCTGGAGGTTGTAGCTGCCACTGCTGCCGACTCACTTTTTCAGAAAACCATTTCCACTGTCCGGACATGTTGGCCCGAGTGCACTCCTTCGGTAGCAGATTCTGTGTGGTGTACATTTTTTTCTGCTAGGGGATTGGTTCCTAGTTGTCCAGGAGGTCCTCATGCTTGCCACAGACGAGCAAAGTTGTTGAGTGGTCATCTATTCAGTGTTGCATCCTTGGAAAC
Organism: Schistocerca cancellata; assembly: GCF_023864275.1. Taxonomy (NCBI): domain Eukaryota; kingdom Metazoa; phylum Arthropoda; class Insecta; order Orthoptera; family Acrididae; genus Schistocerca; species Schistocerca cancellata. The sequence continues at coordinate 287,453,627 of NC_064631.1, read as the reverse complement.
TCCAGTTGCTGCATGCATTACACTGGGGTGTGTAAGACTTTGCCACATGTCACACTTGCAGTTTTGTATTGAAGCAGTGCACAGAGATGGTCAATATAGGTAAAGATTTCTTTGTAAAGGCAAAGCAGGAAAAGGAATTGAGTTTTATTGAAAATGCTAAGCAAGCCAGAAGCACTGATGAATGACTGTACATCCAAATCTTCATCATCTGTAGTGATATTTTGGAAAGTGTTCTCCAGTTCACAGTATTTAAGATGTATTGTATGAACAGCTCGTGAATTAAAATTGTGGTTTGTAGTACATGTTCGAGGGAATCGGAGTCTTTTATTTTTTAAGGCTGCATTCTACAGAAGCATCAAAATCAACTGACAGTGAATTATATCTGGATAAGTTACACTCTAGCAGCAAGTGGCAGCTTTAGGCAATATGCTTGGGAGCCCTGTGTGCAAGCGACGATCTCCAGCTACAATGTGGCCACTAGAGCTGACCAGCTGTTACTATAAAACAGTGTCCTTAAACTGCAGAATGCTGTAGCCCAAGAGTAAGGCAACAAAATTAGCTTTACTTATGAAAATGAGATGGAATAGGAACGCTGTGCATGAAGTTCATGAGGGGAGGTATCTTCATGGAGAATTTCATATTTGTATCATCAACTACAGAGATCACCATACAAATTCTTCGAATATACAAGAATGAGCAGAGATGTTAGATTGTCTGTCTCATCAATAAAGCTGCTACCCCACCCGCCGTATTCACCAGGCTTGGCCCCTTCCGACTACCATTTGTTTTCATCAATGGGACATGTATTGGCTGAGGAACACTTTGATTCCTACGAAGAAGTCGAAAATTGGGTGTCTGATTGGTTTGCTTCAAAAGATGAACATTTCTATTGGCGTGGTGTCCACAAATTGCCAGAAAGGTGGTCAAAATGTATAAAAAGCCATGGTCAGTACTTTGAATAAAATGTTTTTACTTTTCAATTCTAAATTAGTGTTTCATTTTCACACACACACACACACACACACACACACACACACACACACACACACAAAAACCCCGCTCATTTCATACCAGTACACCTGGTACTGTTGCTCGTCCACCTATGGAATGCCTTTTTTCCAACTGTCTACGAGCCACGATGCCATTTGGGATCTGCGTAGTGTGTGTGCTGAAGTCACTCGTTGTGGAGCCAGTACAACCCCACATCCAGGGTTTTAACTATCTGCTGCCCTGGTTGCTGGAGAGATGCAGAGTGGTTTTAGATTTGGTATTGTGTAGAAGAGATAGCATTCCTGCTTCTGTTTTTAATGCAATATTCTCTGATGTTTTATATGAGTACCACGACCAAGTAGCTGTTTTTACGGGTGGGTCTAAGCAGGGGGACCCTAGTGGTTGCTCTGTTGTTTTCCTGGATCATGTCCTCAAGGTCAGACTGCCTCCAGAATTTACCGTATTCGACACAGAATTATATGCGATCTCGTGAGCACTGGAGCAGATGAGATGTTCTCCCAGTGTTAGATTTCTCGTCTGCTCAGATTCTCTGAGGGCACTGTACTTTCTCCAACATTTGTACCCAGCAGATACAGTAATCACTAATATACAGGATGTCCTCCTACAGCTACGACGACTGGGGAAGGAGGTGTCTTTCTGCTGGGTACCTGGGCACATTGGAATTGCGGGGAATGGAAGGGCGGGTCGAGCAGCCAAGGAGGCATGTCGCGATCCTCTGGTATTTCGGTGTGCTATCCCCCTGCATGCTATCACCTTGCTGTTGAGGAACAAAGTCGTGTGTCGATGGAAAGACAAGTGGCTGACAGTGATAGATAACAAGCTCTGTGTCATCAAGCGCTTAACTGGGCCGTGGAGTACTTCCTTCCAGCCACGCCGGTGAGACAAGGTCCTTATTACTTGTCTTTGCATAGGCTACAGCCCTATGACACGTGGATTCTTTCTCCGGTGAGAGGACCCTCCAGTGTGTGGTGCTTATGGTGTGCAGATCACGGTGCATCACATTTTATTGGACTGCATTTTATGTACTGACAAGTGGACTGCGGTGGATTTGCTTGCGGACCTGCTGTCTATTTTACGTAATGATTAAACTAATGTGGTTAGAGTTTTAAAGTTTTGTGAAATGTCCAACATGTTAAACGAGATTTTAGGGAGATGTTCTTTATGTGTCAAAGGGTGGCTGGCTCACCCTCGTTTTTTGTAAGTGTTCAGCCAGTCGCATGTCCCTGTGCTTTTCTTTTAGTTCTTCAGTGTTTTGTTTTCTCTGTGTTTTAATTTCTTGATTAGCTCTCTTCCCTCCTAATTGGGTTTAGTGTATGTGATACAGAGTGACTGTGTGGTCATTTCGAGTGCATGCATGTACAAATCTTTTAGTTCATCTCCACATTTGTTTTTCATAAGTGTAAAGGTGCCGAAGACCTCACCATTGGACAGATCTACACACGCACACACACACACAGACACACACACACACACACACACACACACACACTCTCTCTCTCTCTCTCTCTCTCTCTCTCTCTCTCTCTCTCTCTCCCCCCCTCCCCCTCCACAAACCCTTGTGCAAAGTATATTGGAGCATCTGCTGTTGACAGAAGTACAGTTAGTTGCTGGGCATCTAGGGTGAGGTCATCAGAAGGTGGTTCGACAGAGCTGTCCGATTTGCAGCGGTCAGGGAGACCATCCACAGTTGTCACACCTGACCCAGCCCCCTCGGACTTCCGCATGTTTGGACCATTAAAGGATGCAATTCATGGAAGACATTTTGAGGACGCTGAGGAGGCGATTCACACAGTGAAGCACTGGCTCCACCACCAAGACAAGGATTGGTACCGACAGGGCATACACGCCCCTTTTTCGCACTGGAGGAAGGCTGTAGAATGGGATTGAGATTATGTGGAAAAATAGGGTGTGTAGATAAAACACCATTCTTTGATGTGCGTAATTCCCGTTATGTTCAATAAAGAATTGTTGAAGGAAAAAAAAATGTGGTGCAGTACTGTCTGGGTAATCCTTGTACATCATCAGTGCTCATATTAGACGCTATAAAGCTCGAAAGCTTGTGGATTATGGAAATCCAACCTATCATTTCTTGGTTTCCAATAAAATTGAGCAGGTAATTTATGGGGCCCAAAAACATTCCTCCTGGTAACTCTGACAGATGTTATCTTTTGATTCTCTGATAGCTATGTTAATCAGATCAGACTCAGATAAACATGTAATTATTGCCCCAGTTAAAATCCAAAATGGATAATTGCTCCTATGACCACTCACCCTTTCAGGTTTTGAACATGGACTCCATCTCAAGATCATACTGTCATACTAAAACAGAGGGAGATTATATTTGAAAGATTGTTGTCCTGTAATGCAACTATTATCTACGTACAACAGAATTTAATGGTGCAGAGTTTCACTACTTTGTATTAACTTTTGACATGTAAAAATGGAAAATGTGTAAAACTTATTTTGTGGTTAAACCATTATAGGTAACACAAAGGAAACTTAAATAGTTAAATGCTATTAAAATATGTTCGTGCAATACATAAAATTTATATTATACTTTACGTAAATATATACACATCAGTTTGCGATTTTTAAATGTTATGTATTTTTTTGTCCACAGTGGTTTCTATGAACACACATCTGCCAATAGAAAAGAAATTACAAGAACATTTGGCTCAGTCAAATGATATACAAGGATTCTTGGTGTGTGTCCGAAATCAATTCAAACGTTACAGAGATAGGAAACATTAAGAAAAACGCCAAATGCTAGTGAAGCAATTTTCTAGTTAAACCATTGTAGGTAACACAAAGGAGACTTATATTTTAAGGCTATTAAAATATATATTTTATTATATCTTACAGAAATATATACATATGTATATGTGCACGCGCGTGCCCCCCCTCCCACACACACACACACACACACACACACACACACACACACACACACAGATGTCTATAATCCTACACTTGGCTCAGTCAAAAGACACAATGATTCTCTGCCCTAATTACATTTTCATATTAAGCTTGAGCACTTGTGTAGGGCTTTTTGTACATAAGTAAAGATGCAAATAAACACATTCCTACTTCACGTGAATTCTGGAGTTTATTAGAAAGTCATGTAAAAATACTGAAAACTGAATATTATATATTATGCTGTACAACCACCGAACCCCCTGCGATAGTAATATATCATGACGGTGAGTCAAAACTGAGATAATGACAATGAATCTTATGCTGTTGTAAATTTTAATTTTACAGTCATTATATAAGACTAGAGATTCAATTATGTTTATTAAATTCACTGACTTATAATTATTTTACAAAATTTATTTGCAAAACTAATGTGCAATCATTTTCATATTATATACATACTGTTTGTCTTTGTTATTTCTTTCTTATGTTAGTTTACAAAATGCTTTCAAGTAGAAAGTAATAATTATTTATTACATGCAATCATTTTAACTCTGTTTTATATCACTTGACACATTCTCATTTGATAAATAAAACTTTCGCATGGTACAAAACAATGAAGTACCTACCAGCTGCATTATTATTATTATTATTTTATTATTATCATCATCATCATCATCATCATCATCATCATCATATATATTGATTATAAATTACATAACTGATATTTTAAGTCAGGACAAAACAAAATACAGTAGGCTTGCAATAATCTGATATTTGACAGTCTGACGTGCTCGGCAGTCCAATGCTACGTTGGAGCTGGGCACTGCGCTTGCTCCATACACAGACAGGCACACATTTATCACGACAGTCACCTCCTCCCATCTGCCCCATGCCTCACACCAATACAAATGTGCTATTGTGAGTGCTCCTTTCATGTTGTTAGTGAATTTAAATTCTGCTATGTGGCTTAATTGTCCTGTTTTAATTTTTGTGTTGAAAAGAGTTGTGTGATTACAAGCACAAGTGGAAATGCTAAACATAAGCATAAAACTTTAACTCTTACTGATAAATAGGAACTTATTAAAAGCTATGACCATGTTGAACCTTCAACTTCCATCTCTAAAGCTTTTGATATCAGCAACGTATCATTTACAAAAAAGGAAAAAAATAGGAGTAAAATAGAATAACTTGTAAAAACTGTGGATGATGACTCAGAAAAATCTTCACATGAGTGAATACCGTAAAGTGAGGGAGCTTGATACGTTTGGTTTTAAAACAAAGCCCAACTTTCTTATCATGAAATGAGCAACAATTAATTTGGGAGTTCGTAAAGCACCTTTCTCTTTGTTGCAGAAAGCAATTTTCAGGAATAACTTCTGGAAGAAGTGGGGACTTCTGCTAGCTGAAGGTAAAAGCGGCCTCAACAAAGTGGAATCCTTGCACATGGTGACAGATTCTGTGATACATTGGGAGCGGCAATACAGGCTTTATACGAGGTGTAATTGGAAAGTTTTAAGAATGGGCTTGTAATTGTACAGTAGTGGCACTTACATGCTACTGTGAAGCATCTCCTTCAAAATAGTCCCCTTCCGTCTGAACACCCTGCAGGGTGTATACGACCCGGGACAACCGGGAAATCCGGGAAAAACCCGGGAATTTTTTCATCCGGGAGAAAACCGGGAAAAACCCGGGAATTTTTCGGAGTTCCGGGAATTTTTCATTGTTTTAGCTTTCAGTTAAATTTTTGTAGTTTTGAATGCAGAATTGATTCTCTAGCAAAGAATGTTATTGTGTCCTGTTACAGGAGAATGATACTGCAGCAATAAAATATAAACGAGAGGGAAAAAAATAAAGCTTTAGTGGCAAAGGAAATGTGCAATTTACAACAACAAAACACCGTGCATGCACAAGCGTCTGCAAATAGCAAAAATATGTCAAAGGCCGTAGGGCGCAGACTGTAATTCTTCGTAACAATAAACTGCTTGCTATGAGCATGACATCACAACTGTTCACATTAGGTTCGTTTGACCAGTTGCCAGCGGTCTGTTGCGCATGCGCGTTTGACTCGTGTATAAGCAGTACCTTCTCCCACTTCCCGCTACTTGAAGTTTGGCTGTTACCTGTATCGGTAGTAGCAGCAAGCAGCCAGGTGCAAATGAGAAAAATTTTTCTCGCGCGCCCTAGCTGCCAGATTCGCGCTTGCACAGTGATGTCCGAGTTGTAGTGGGGAGGGAGCTAGTCTCCACGTGACCCGTGTTTACGTTAAGTGATTTCGTTGCTTCTCTTCGTGTACAGCTCCCATGTCAAATGAAAACAAAACGGATTTCTGTGGCCGGGAGCTATCAAGTGAATTAGAATACATTCACATAATTACGGAGGACAAAAATATATTATTAATTTCAGTTTTCCGATTTTATTTTATTTCCAAGTTAGTAGCAGTCAAGCATTAATCGCCTTGCAGAACAATGAAGTTATTTTTCCAAGTTTGCTAAAGAAATTTGGCTTTATTAATCTTTCCGCTGAGGCAATCATTTTATTTTAAACGAAGTGTTTCATTCTACAGTACTGGCTAGTTCCAACTGTTCGCTGAATTTCAAGTGCACGTTATCATCGTCTGCCATGTATGGCACTATGCCATAATAAAGAACCAAAAATGAGATCGTAGAGTACTGGTACTCCAAGAAAATTTACATCCCAAAAACCACACTGAAAAGCTAAATATCAGATGGGACCTACTTCATTGTGAATCTGGAAAAAGCCAATTTGCGCTTCAAGCCGAATTATGCATTTTAGTTTGGTTTACGAAATTCCGATGCTCTTTGGAGTATCCTCTGATGCCCTGTTTCTTTTATTGTGTAATGTAAGCTCTCCTAGTGCTTTATACACACGAACATGCGGGCTTCCTGCACCACTGTAGTTGCACACGCACAATAATGCCTGTTTTCTGGCGCTCTCTGGCAACTGGTAAATCGAACCTATTTCTAACAGTCTCCGGATAGTATTGCGAATGGTGGTTAGAAAAGCGTTACTTTCAAAGTAAATTTCTATTTACGCAAGGTGAATTATGTTACGTGTGAGAAAGTGGGATGGATTTCTAAATCACAGAGCGTTCGAAACTGAACTTTTTGAGGATCAGCCACTTACAAGAATTTCGAGCCGAGACATTTATGTCATAAATTTAAGTTTACTGGCACATTTGTGTGATGTATCTTAAAGAATAACACACGCAAAAAAGATCATTATTAGATGTGAAAGCTTAGCTTCTGTTGTAGAGTGTTAATCTTAGAGACCAATATTATATGTGAAAGCTTAGCTTTTCTTGTAGATATACGGTACTGTGTGCATTAATGTAAACCGTTAACTTTTCCTCTTGCGTGTTCGCATGTAACCAGTGATCTTGTTATTGGCTGACTATAACACGTGTCCTATGCTCTGAATAGCTGCTGTCATCGGCTGGCGAGATCTCGTGGCTTGAGATATGACTCGCTTACAAAAGGACATCGCAACCTCGGTTTCAACGCTCCGGAAACTAACGCGCTGTGTTTGGTGCAATTCGAATTTATACTTTCGTAATACGAAAATATGCAGCGTATCTGTTGCTGCAAATCAAAGGTCTTTCCAAAAATTCTCTTCTTTTTTATTAAAAGTCTCTCCAAAACTTCTCTGCCCCGTCTTTCCTTTTTTTTCTGTGAAGTTCTACGCGATTGTATAAAACGTTAACCATTCAAAGGATTGATAAGTTTTACAGTTCCGAGGGAAAATCTACGGAAAACCTACTGTCACTTAGAACAGAAAAAGTGTATTTTCGTCCGGGAAAAAGCATATTTTTTAAATGGGATATCCGGGAGAAATCCGGGAATAATCCGGGAATTTTTTTTCCTTGTCCCTGTATACACCCTGACCCTGACTCCAATGGTGTTTCCACTTTTGGAAACATTCCTGGCAATTTTTTTCCTGAAGTGTGTTAAGGACGCTCTCCGTATTTGCCTGGATGCCTTCAATTGAGTCAAATCGTTTCCCTTTCAGTGAAAATTTCTGTTTAGGAAACAGGTAAAAGTCCGCAGGGGCCAAATGTGGGGAATATGGCAGTTGTAGAAGCACAGGAATTTTGAATTTGCTCAAAAATTCAGCAATGGAGAAGGCACGATAAGCTGCAGCACTTTCATGGTGTAACACCCAACTCCTGTCTAGAATGAGATTTTCACTCTGCAGCGGAGTGTGCGCTGATATGAAACTTCCTGGCAGATTAAAACTGTGTGCCCGACCGAGACTCGAACTCGGGACCTTTGCCTTTCGCGAGCAAGTGCTCTACCATCTGAGCTACCGAAGCACGACTCACGTCCGGTACTCACAGCTTTACTTCTGCCAGTACCTTGTCTCCTACCTTCCAAACTTTACAGAAGCTCTCCTGCGAACCAGAGCACTTGCTCGCGAAAGGCAAAAGTCCCGAGTTCGAGTCTCGGTCGGACACACAGTTTTAATCTGCCAGGAAGTTTCAACTCCTGTCTTTCCACAATCCAGGCCTTTTCTTCCACATCCTTTAGCACAAACGCTCAAGGACACATTTGTAGTATTCCTGGTTAATTGTTTGTCCCCCAGGGGTAAATTCATGATGTACAATAACGGTAGAATTGAAAAAAATCACCAACATTGTCTTCTCCTTCGACCGACTTTGTCGTGCTCTTTTCAGTCATGGTGATAGTGGAGTCTTCCGTTGTGAAGATTGCACTTTGGTTTCAGGATCATATCCATATACTCATGATTCGTCACCTCTAATTACCCTATTTAACAAATCTGGGTCATTTTTAGTCTGATTAATCAGTTCTTGGCACACTTCAAGTCAGTATTGTCTCTGGTCACTTGACAACACTTCTGAAATGAATTTTGTAGACACTCGACGCATGTTCAGATCTTCATTTAAAATTGACTGAACTACATAGAAGCTTAAATTTAGTTCATCAGCCATCTCCCCGATTGTTAAGTCTATGATAAGAATACACTAAGATACGAACTTTCACAGTATTTTCTTTCGTTTTTGATGTGGAAGGACGGCCGGACTATGGTTCATCTTCAAATGATTCACAGCCATTTTTAAATCTGTTGAACCAGACAAAAACATTTGACTGGCTCATACAATCATCTTCAATAGCTGTTTTTAATAGTTCATAAGTCTCAGAAGCTGATTTTCTGGTTTTAAAACAAAATTTCACACAAACTTGTTGCTCCGTTCTTACGTCAATTTTCATGCAGAATCCAGCAACA